>NC_143581.1:127756217-127887025 GCF_048544385.1 Mastigoproctus giganteus | reverse complement strand
CCAGATCAAGAGTATTACCCTCTCTGGTTGCCTCTCGAACATGCTGCTGCAGAAAACAATCATCCAATAAATCCACAAAATCTTACTAGTGTGTGAGTTACCATCCCACAAGTTACAGTCAATATCTGGGAAGTTAAAATCCCCCATTATAGGACATTCTGATTTACTAGCCCACTCTATTTCTCTGTACAATTGTTCATTGTACTCATTCAAGTCATTAGGCCTATAACACACTCCTACTCTTATTTTTGCTTTCGCAGTGCTTATGTCACACCAAACTGACTCAATGCACTGTTCATCTATATCAAGTGGATGCACTTCTTTTGATTTTATGTTTTTCTTTATTAACAACATGAAACCTCCTCCCTTCCTTTCCTGTGTATCCTTTCTGTACACATTCCAAATTCGAATTCTGCATTCCTAATATCAGTATGACACCACGTCTCTGATATCCCAACAATATCCGCCTTTGATGTCTTGACCACCACTTCAAATTCATCAAATTTATTTACTATACTCCTAGCATTGGTATACATGCACCTATTCATATTACCCCTGACACTTCCCATATTCCCACCTGTTTCACGATGACTGCCATCAGTCCCTGAAACCCCCAGCACCCCTCGCTGCAGTTTGCTACTTATTCTAATAGAAGTTCTGCAAGAATCACCTTCACCTCTGCCTGCAGCTACTTTTAACTTTTTAGTTTGTGAATCCCCCCCCCAAGCTAGCAGTTTTCCAACCGACCTAACACTGTCTCGATAGCATCAGCAAATATTCTTGCACCCATTCTATTTAAGTGTATCCATCCCTGTAGAAGCAGTCTCTCCTGTTAAGAGGCACAGACCACGCTGAAAAAAATTCTACCCCTTAAGCCTTGCACATTCCCTCCAGGGCCGAATTGATTGTCAAGGCTCTCATCATGTACTCGCTCCTATCGTGTCTGGTCAGAATTGCAGACACTTTCAAATTTAACCAGTATGTAAGCACTGGGACTGCATAGGTGTTTATCACTTTAACTGTGTTCCCTCCACTGAGCTTTGAATTCAGCAGGCTTCTGAGTCTGTGATGGTATTGTTTGGTAAGGCAGGCCTTAATTTCGCTGTGCTGTAACTGCTGAGCCTGCATCATCCCCAGGTATTTGTAGGCCTCTTCCTCTGTCATGGCTTGAATGACAAGAGGGGCAACAATAAGCACTCAAGTGTTTTACCCAAGTTGGACAATAGAACAACAGGCCTTACAGAAATAGTAGTACCAGGTTTGAGAATTAATTTTCACAATGTGGCCTTCCAAAGGACAGAAACAGTTGCCTCATTCAAACATTTATTATACAGTGTGACAAAGAGAGATGGATAGAGTTTGTGTAGTCGCGTGATAAAAATGCCCTCGAGGTTATCAAGTCCAGGACAGCTATTATTATTGATTTTGGAGATTGCCAAATCAACCTCCACCTGGCTGAAGAAAGGAGTGGATTCAGAAGTAAGACGGGCACTGTTGAGAGATCTACTTTGTTGGTGAATAGGAAGATCACAGCAGGGATCATCTGAGGGAAGAAGTGCATCAAGTATGGTATTGAAAGTGCTAGTTCAAGTCAGAGTTTCAGCATTGTGAGAGTCAACAGATTGGTAAATTTCTGGAGGGTGAACCTTGTTTCTAGAGAGACGATGAACCAGACCCCAAGGGGCAGAATTACCTCAGGTTAAAACAAAGCGCATGTTATGTAGGCATTACAGTACCCATCTGTATTATTGAAGCGGTTGTATATTTCCATCAAGAGGCGAATCATAAACGTTTTTTTGCAACCAGCTGGGCTGGTCAAGAATATATGAATCAGTTAGTGATGGGAGATAATAGACATCAAATTACATGTATGAGTAGAATCTTTTGCTTGTCCTTGGCCATTCTGATTAAGCTGCAAAAGTCGTCGTTAGTCATCAAGTTCGCACATTTCTTTGCAATTGCACTGAGTCAGTTTAGCATGCCAAGCTTTAGATCCTCATTCAACTCGCTGTTTGGATGATTGTAAAAGTTTTGAAAGGTGTCTTTTTCTCACAGTTGCGTTACAAGGCTATGCAGGTCACTACTGCAAGCTTCATCAAAGTCGTCATCATTGTCTTGATACATCGTCTTCCATATTTCAATCGTTTTCCAAATGGCCAAGTCCGATTCATACAATTTACGATCTAGTATGAGTTCTTCACTGTCATCATAGATCGTGACATACATATTTCATCTCTGACAGTATCTCTATTTCCTCATTGCGAAATGGAATGTGCAGCATTACCATCTCGCGCTTGTATTCGTTGAGATCCTGAGCCAAGTCATAGTTTCGATAGAGTATTATGCATGGATACTGTCGTTTCTTGCAGATCTTGTAGTGCTGCATGTGTAATTTGCGGCAAAGCATGACAGAGTAACATGATAGTATGATAGCTTCTACAGGGATGGGATACACTTAAATAGAAAGGGTGCAAGAATATTTGCTGATGCTATCGAGGCAGTGTTAGGTGGGTCGGAAAACTGCTAGCTTGGGGGGAGACAAAGACCAATAGATTGACAGTAGCCACTGGCAGAGGTGAAAGAGATTCTTGCACTGCTTCTATTAGAATGAGCAGAAGCCTGAAAAACAAGATGCATGGTATTTCAGAGACTGCTGGGAGCCATTGCGGTACAAGTAAACACATGGGTTGTGTTAGGGTAGCAGCTAAGAATAGAAACAGGTGCAGGTATACTTGTGTGTACACCAATGCTAGCAGTTTAGTAAATAAATTTGATGAATTTGAGGTATTGCTCAAAACATCAAAGGCAGATATTGTTGGGATATCAGAGACGTGGTGTCACACAGATATAAGGGATGCAGAACTGCAATTTGGGGAGTACAACGTCTACAGAAAGGATAGACAGGATAGGAAGGGGGGAGGGGTTATGCTATAAGTTAAGAAACACATAAAAACCAAGGAAGTGAAGCCAGTCGACATTGCTGGACAGTGCAGTGTTGAGTCAGTTTAGTGTGACATAAGCATTGGGAGATCAAAATTGAGAGTAGGAGTGTGCTATAGGCCTAATTACTCTGATGAGTATAATAAGGAACTGTACAGGGAAATAGAGTGGGCCAGTAAATCAGAGAGTCTTATAATGGGAGATTTTAATTTCCCAGATATTGACTGGAATTTGGGGGCTGGTTACTCACGCACTAGCAGGGCTTTTGTGGATTTATTGGATGATTGTTTTCTACATCAGCATGTTCGGGAGGCAACTAGAGGGAGTAATACTCTTGATTTGATTATCAGCAGTGATTCTTCATGCATTAAGAATCTGCAGATAAATGAACCACTAGGTGGCAGTGATCACAGTGTGCTGAAGTGGGATTTACTCAAAGAGGTAACTACCATTAGGGGTAAAGGCGACTACGATGTAAAGGGGTAAAGGCGACTAGGGGTAAAGGCGACTACGATGGACTGAGTCAGTACTTAAATTCAATACAGTGGGACCAACTGATGATGTTACCAACAGCAAATTCAAAATGGGAAGCATTCAAAGAACTTATCTTGGAAGCTACTAGGCTTTACATACCAACTAAGAAATATTGTTCAAGGTTTAGGCCAAAATGGATGTCAGATGAACTAATGAGGCATATGGCAGAGAAGAAAAATGCATGGGATACTTATAAATTAACACATGACACAGAAGCCTATGATAGATACAAGTTGATATGCAACCAAGTTACAAAGGAGGTTAGGCAGGCGAAGGCAGATTACGAGAAATCCTTGGCAAGGGATGCAAAGAAAAACAGCAAAGAGTTCTTTACTTATGTAAACTCTAGAAGGAAGGGGATGAATCAGATTGGTCCACTTGATATTGATGGGTCAACTGTTGATGATCCTGCTCAGGTAGCTAACAAACTAAATGAATATTTTGCATCGACATTCACACATGAGGAGTTATTCAGCAAGGGGAATGCCAGAGGTGTATTCAACTCTAGCAGTAATCTACAGAATCTTGAAATAACTGGGAGTAAAGTGGAGGAGAAACTGCTGAAGATAAACACAAGCAAGGCACCCGGGGTGGATGGGATCTATCCAGTTATATTAAAGGAGGCAGCAAAGGAAGTAAGCAAACCCTTAGCCATAATTATGAGAGCTTCCTTGAACTCAGGGGAGGTACCCATAGACTGGAAATGTGCAAATGTGACCCCAATTCACAAAGGAGGATCAAAGGCTGACACAAGTAATTATAGACCTGTGAGCTTAACTTCTGTTCCAGGAAAATTAATGGAGGCACTGGTTAAAGAAGCACTGCAGGATCATTTAGACAAGACTTCAGTTATAGCTCAGACACAGCATGGTTTTGTTAAGGGGAAGTCTTGCCTGACCAACTTGATTGGATACTATGATCCAGTCACAAAAGAACTGGATGCAGAGAATAACTTTGATATTATATACTTGGATCTTAGAAAGGCTTTTGATACTGTTGCACATGGAAGACTGCTACACAAATTGGAGCAGTGTGACATTGGAGGCAAATTGCTGCTATGGATAAAGGGGTGGTTGAGGGGGAGAAGACAGAGAGTGGTAATCGATGGACACTGCTCATCGTGGACTAATGTTATTAGTGGAGTCCCTCAGGGCTCAGTGTTGGGTCCATTATTGTTTTCTGTATTTATAAATGATATTGATGATGGTATATCAAGCTTAATGTCCAAGTTTGCAGACGATACAAAGGTTGGCAGGGTTGTCAAGGACACTACTGACACTATGCTGCTGCAACAGGATCTGGAAAGGTTGAGCAGATGGGCTGAGAGGTGGCAAATGAAGTTTAACATTGACAAATGTAAAGTACTACACATGGGAAACAGCAACCCCAGAGCAACGTATCAACTCTGTGGTACTACACTGACAGTGGTAGAGAATGAAAGGGACTTGGGGGTGGTTGTGCAGGCAGATATGAAGTTCTCTGAGCAGTGCAGACGGGCTGCAAGAGTAGCTCATGGAGTATTGTCAATGATATACAGGAATTTTTCCAGCAGGGATAAGGAGGTGATTATTCCATTGTATAAGGCAATGGTTAGGCCACACCTAGAATACTCTATACAGGTCTCGAGGCCTCATTTCAAGAAGGATGTAGAGCTGCTGGAACGAGTACAGAGAATGGCAACAAGATTAGGGAATGGAACAAAGGGGTGCTCTTACGAAGAAAGGCTTAAGTTTTGCAAATTACAGTGTCTGGAGACTAGGCACCAGCGAGGTGATCCGATAGAGGTGTATAAAGCCTTGAATGGTTTAAGCATGCTCAATGCTGATGGGATTCTTCCTCTAGCTCAGAAAAATCACCTGAGAGAGCATAAATTCAAATCGAGGAAAGACAGATGTAGGATAGACGTGCGGAAATTTGCCTTTAGCCAGCGGGTGGTTGGTTGGTGGAACAGACTTCCATCCCTTGTGGTGGAGGTTGATAGCCTAAATAAGTTTAAGGCTCAGCTGGACAGGTATTTTGAACGAACAGAGGGGTGAAGTGGAAGTGGGTTTTTTTTTTTCTTTCTTTTTTTTTGGCTGATGCTGCATAAGCTTGCTTTCTTGCATCAAATGCCTCTACTAATGCTAATGCTAATGATTGCAACATAAAACAGAGTAACATGAAAGTATGATTGTAATTTAAAAACAACATTTTGGAATTCAAAAGTACATCACCAAGGGTGTCAAGACTAATACTCAAGATTTCTAAGAGGTACAAGCTAAAGGTTATAATGATTTATGCACCAACATCGAGCCATGATGAAGAAAGGGTTGAAGAAATGTACACCGAAATTGAGAATATTCTAGATGAGCAGAAAACCCACTACACTATTATTATGGGGGACTTCAATGCTAAGGTTGGAAAATGACAAAATAGCGCAGAAAGGGGAACTATAGGAAATATTGAAATTGGTGAAAGAAATGAAAGAGGTGACAGACTTGTGGAATTTCCAGAATCTCAAGGACTGTCAGTAATGAACACTTTTTTCAAGAAAAGGGTGAACAGAAAGTGGACATGGAAGAGTCCAAATGGATTAACTACTAATGAAATTGACTACATCCTCACTAACAGAAGATATAGTGTGAATGATGTTACCATTCTGAATAAGGTAAATGTTGGAAGTGATTACAGAACAGTAAGATGTACACTTGATATAGATGTAGGAAAGGAAAAAACTGACTCAAGTAAATAATACAAAGGTCTTTGAGATAACAAAAGAGAAGAAAAAGCAGTATGTACTGGAACTTAAGAACAAGTTTGAGCTTCTGCAAACTGCTCAGGACCAAGATATCAACGAGGAATATTACAACTTTCTGAAAGTGATAAAGCCCAAGAAACCTATAGGAAAAAAGAAATCCAAAGAAGAAAAAATTAGTCAAGAAACACTTGTCATGATGAACCGAAGACAAATGAAAAGCAAGAAAAACACTGACAGGGAGGAAATTGAGTATACTGAGTTATGCAAAGCCATTAGAAAGAGACTCAGAGAGGACATAAGAAGATTTAACACAAGAAAAGTAGAACAAGCATTAAGGGAAAACAAAGGATTTAAATCAGCAGCCATGAGCAGTAATACAGAAAGACAAATGATACTGAAACTGAAGAATAGCGATGGTGTACTTATAAACAGCAAAGAAGGCATAATTCAAATAGCAGAAGGCTACTATAGAGAATTATACAAGGAGCAGGGGAATGATGCCAGCAGTGGGGAAGATGGATTGCAAAGTAGCAACACATACGACATACCTGATATTCTTCCTGATGAGGTAGAACATGCATTGAAGAAAATGAAGAATCAGAAAGCCCCGGGGGAAGATGAAGTTACTGTAGAGTTCTTAAAAATTGGGAGGAAGAGATATAACACAAAAACTGGTAAGGCTCTTCACAAAGTGCATTAGAAAAGGTGTCACGCCTAAGCAGTGGAATAATGCGATCATACTTTTGCTGCATAAGAAAGGAGATAAATCAGAAATTGGAAATTATAGACCAATTAGCTTGTTATTCCATATCTACAAGTTGTTCACAAGGGTCATTACTAACAGATTAGAAAGAATACTTGATGAGAATCAACCGAAAGAGCAAGCTGGCTTTAGGACAGGATTCTCAACTATGGATCACCTTCACGTAATATCACAGCTAATGGAGAAAGCAAATGAATATAAAACACCATTATGCCTCGCATTTGTGGATTATGAAAAGGCATTTAACTCCATACAGCATAAGGCAATGTTTCGGGCACTGGAAAGACAAGGCATAGATACCCCATATATTATGATTTTGAAGAAAATATATGAGAGTGCTACCTCCTTTATTAGACTAAACGAAGACAGTAGCAAATTTAAAATTGAGAAAGGAGTTCGACAAGGAGACACAATATCCCTGAAGCTGTTTACTGCTGTCCTTGAGGAAGCTTTCAGAAGATTAGACTGGTCGCAGAAAGGAGTCAATGTGAACGGAGAGTACCAAAACCATTTACGATTTGCAGATGACATTGTGGTCATAAGCCACAATCCCAAAGAAGGTAGAGGAAAATCTTAATCAGTCATGCACAGTTAAGTAAGGATTTTGGACTAAAGATGAATATGGCTAAAACAAAAGTAATGATGAACAAGTATGCCACAGAAAGGGAAATAATGATTGAAGGAGCAGTAATTGAAAAGGTGGAGTCATATACTTATCTGGGACAAGTTATTAGCTGTAATAACGATAAATGGCTGGAAGTCAAGAGAAGAATAAATTTTGGATGGATAGCATTCAGGAAATATAGTCACATACTGAAGAGCAATATCCCAGTTTGTCTGAAACGTAAAATAATGAATCAACGTATACTCCCCACCATGACTTATGGAAGTGAAAGTTGGGCACTCCCCAAAAGAATGGAAGAGAAGCTGAGAACTACACAGCGAAGAATGGAATGAATTATATTGGGAATCAGACTGTTAGATAAGAAGAGAAACACATGGATTAGGCAGCAAACTCAAGTAAAGGACATTCTTATCAAAACTAAAGAACTAAAATGGTCTTGGGCAGGACACATAGCTCGAAGACATGATGACAGATGGACTAAGAAAATAACTGAATGGTATCCAAGAGGAGCTAGAAGAAAACCTGGAAGACAAAGGCGGAGATGGATAGATGAAATTCATGAGTTTGTGGGTAGTAAATGGATGGCCAATGCTCAAAACAGAAGGAACTGGAAAGTTCCTGGAGAGGCCTTCATCCTGCAGTGGGTCGAAAATGGCTGTTACCATACAAATACTTGTATTGTTGCAATCATACTATTCAACAAATGGCTACAATCAAATGGGTAATTAGGCTATTGGCCTAATCTCTTTCAACATTTATTCGGTAGAGTATGCAGCGGATGTGTCTATCCTATTTATCACTAACATTGATTCGGTAGAGTAAGTAGCGGTAAGAGAATAAATTACATCATTCATGATTTCTGTTCTAGCTGTTCGAAATTTAGTACGTGCCATCAAAGATATTTACACATAAAACATTAAAAACATTTTTCATGCGTACAGGGTACACATGATTTTTTTTTCCCCCCCCTAAGAGTTCAAGAAAAAAAAACATTTTTTATTTTTTTTTTCTTGAACTTATTTTATCATTTTGGCCACTTGTTACTTTTGCCACTCACCCTGCACTTTGCTTTTTTATTGAAATGTGTTTAATAGTCATCTTTTTCTTTATTTGATACTTCAATAATATCACTTACACAATAAAGAGTATATGTTCTCACTGCACAGAAATGCTTTTAAATAATGACATCATAAGTGCTAATATGACGTTTCAAATTACAAACAATAGTAAATTGGACAAAACTATTAATGAAACAAATTTAATGCTTTTAAATAATGACGTCATTAGTGCTAATATGATATTCCTAATTATGAAGAATAGTAAACTGGAAAAAACTATTAATAAAACTAATTTAATTGGTATTGTTTATTATTCAAAATGTTTTTATAATGATTTCCACACTAAAAGCAAGTTATCATTTTTCTTATTGTGATTTTTTTTTTTACTATTTATATCTATAACTGTATGATGGCCTTAAATAAGCCACAGTTTTATTAAGCATTTTAATTATTAATTAAGTGTTGTGATTCATCAAGAACATCAGGGTATGCCCCGAATCATAAATGTTTTTCCACAACCAGCTGGATTATGCCACCTCTGAGCACATCCAAGGTCACTTCCCATGATCCTTTGCACCATCTCCTCTCCTAACTCCATTTTTCTTTGTTATGAAACAGAAATGACGTCATTTCTGCTTTGCAAAATCGTGACAAATTAATTTTACTACTGTTTGAAATTTAGGAGGTGCTGCCAAAGATGCTTACACATAAAAAAAAAAAATATTTCACACATCCATTCCCTCTAAAAGTTTGTCCAGTTCCTCCTTGAATTTATTTAAGCTATCAACTTCCACAACAACTGATGGAAGTTTGTTCCAGCAATCAACTACCTGCTGGCTAAAGCCATATTTCCACACATCTATTCTATAACTGTCTTTCCTCAATTTGAATTTATGCCCCATTCAGGTTTTCAATCTGAACAAGAGGATGAATCCCATCAGAATTCAGGCTGTTCAACCCCTTGAAGGCCTTACACATCTCATATGAGCCTAGTCTCCAGACATTGCAATTTGCAGAACTAAAGACTTTCTCAGTAAGAGGACCCCTTTGTTCCTCTCACCAATCTTGTTGCTCTTCTTTGTACTTGCTCAAGCAACTCTACATCCTTACTAAAATGAGGCCGCCAGACCTGTATGCAGTAGTCAAGGCTTGGCCTGAACATTGTCTTATACAAAGGGATAATCATCTGCTTATCCCTGTTAACAAAATTCCTATATATCCTTGACAAGACTCCATGATCTACTCTGGCACCTGCCTGCACTGCTCAGAAAACTTCATATTTCACTGCACGATTACCGACAGGTCTTTTTCATTCTCCATTTCCCTGAGCTACCACACAGTTGGTATGTTTCCCTTGTGTTACTGCTACTGATATGTAGTACTTTGCATTTGTCAATGTTAAACTTCAGTTCCACATTGATATCGTTGATAAATACAACAACAACAAAACAACAATGGTCCTAGCACCGAACCTTCGGGGACTCCAGTAATAACATTAGTCCACACAGGCCCCGAGTGCCAAGCGAGTTCCCAAGTAATCTTTCTAGTGCGATTTTCTAGCGTTTTTCTTAGGGTGAGTACTAGTACTTTAAGAAACCCTCCACCACTCGCAAAGTTACTGCTGACCACTTGCAACATCACTTCTTCACTGCTAGCAACATTACTGCTAACCCTGCTTGCAACGTTACTGCTATTGTTAGCAACATACTGCGCTCCTCTTCTGCTGATCGCTTGGTCGCTGGTTGGCACTGCTCCTACCTCCACATGGCAGGGTCGGTAACCTGGGTAAGGAATTTCCTCTTCCAGGGCTAAAAGGAGCAGCAATGGATTGGGGTGCATATCCACTGCTAGAGCCCATGGGCTCCTGACCAGTTAACACTGATTCAGAGCATGACTTGAATTGTCTGAAGAGACTAGAAGGACAGAAAAACAAACTACAGACATGCCAGCATTTCTCATAATGCATTCAGTATCTAAACAACCTGTCGGCAAGCTATTGCCTTTTCTAATACAGTAATGTTTAGAATCAGTTGTTGGATCTCCCAAAATGGTTAAACATCTCCAATCTGGAGACCTTCTAATTGAAACTTCTAAGCCAAGTCACTCAGAAAAATTGTAACAACTTTTAACAATATTCCTGTGTCAGTAACAGCCCATAACACTCTGAACACCTCTGAAGGAGTTATTAGCAAACGGGACTTACTAAATTGTCTGAAGAAGAGATAATTCAAGAGCTTAGCGAACAAAAAAGTGACTTATGCACAGAGAATTATGACCAAAAAAATGGCAACCTGCTACCAACCAGGTCCATTATTTCGACATTCAGTACTCCGAATCTCCCATCTTCTGTAAAAGCTGGTTACTTAAACTGCAAGGTTTGACCTTACATTCTGAATCCCATTCGCTGCTTTAAGTGCCAAAGTATGGCCATTCTCAGACAGCATGCTGAGGCAATGCTGTATGCCTATTTGCGGCTCCAAGGAGCATTCCCAAGGAGACTGTACAGCTTCCACTCCCACTTGCCCAAACTGTAAAGGACGCTATCCTGCATTTTCTAAAGCACGTGAACTTTGGAAAACAGGTAAAAAAATCCAGAAGTATAAAGTGGAGCATAAAGTCACATACCCTGAAGCAAGAAGGCAAATAATGCTAACCATGCCAAGCCGATCATATGCATCGGTGACCAAAAATAGCTGCTCAGCTGCAACCCAAACAGATGTCTCCATACACCCGAATATTTCCTTTGCCATCTGGGCCAAAACTGTGCTAACTTACAATAAGAAATTTACTGTCAATGAGACTAGCAGCACTCTGATCAGTATCCCAACTGATGCTACTCAACCTTGCCCGAAACAACAAAATCAGCTACTATTGAAAACCAGAAGAAAGTGAAACCACGCATTAGCAACATGGAAATGGAGGTTCAATCAGAGGATGAAGACAAACAGTACTAGAGTTACATGCTAATAATACCAAGGATACAGGATGCCCAACCTTTCCCAGAAACAAAAAATCAAAACTAAGCAGACAGAAACCTTTTCAGAAAAAACAGTCAGATCAATCTTCCTCAAATAAATCCGACCAATGAATAAATTCCTTCGATGGTCCTGTAGAGGATTACGCAGTAATATAGATGACTTGAATGATTTACTCATACAAACTAAAGCAATAGGTGTATGTTTACAGGAAACCTTTTTATCACCACAAGTTTCTCTGAAAATTAAAAATTATCCTATATTTAGGCATATCCTATGTTTAGTGACAGATTCTGACACTCTTGCTCGTAGTGGGGTGGCTATTCTTATCAAAACTATCTACCATCAAGACATCTCCAACTATAAACCTCCTTAGAAGCTGTAGCAGTTCGGATGGCAATGGGAATATCATTAACCATTTATATCCCACCGAATTATCCTTGCATCCATTTATATCCCAGCGAATTATCCTTGCTCCCAGACTGAACTTGACAATCTTATCACAGAACTGCAACCTCCACTCTGTTTACTCGGTGATTTCAACAGTCACCGTCCATTGTGGGGATCTTCCACCATGGATAGGAGATGCCAATTCACAGAAATATTCCTGGATAACCATAAACTGACTGTCGAATTCTGGATTCCCGACTCATATCCAACTACCTACAGGTACTACATCAGCCATAGACTTATCCATATGTTCAGCATCTCTTTTTCCAAGCTTTGAATGGTTACAGCTAAGTGATCCATTCCACAATGACAATTTTCCTATCATCAGTTCAATTCAAACACAGACAGTGCAATGTCCTAAATGCCATCTGTATTTGAACTTTCATAAAACAGACTGGAAAAACAATTCAGCTTGGGTCCTACTTGACAACCTTTTAATATAGCAGCCCTTTACATTTATGTTATCTACACAACAAAATTTATGTACAACAAAAACATATTGATGATGTAACTGATCACATTATAAGCCATATAGTTGTCGGTGACTCTATTGTCAGGGAAACAGGGAACATATTGTGCACAAAGGATAGATGGAACAGGACCAGGATATGTCTGCCAGGGGCAAAGCTTCATGTTGTAGAGCATATATCATCTTTTAAGGGCACAAAGGTTGATATTGTTGTACACGTTGGCACTAATGATATTAAGAGTAGGAGACAGGCGGAATTACTTAACAAGTACAGGTCAATGTTGGACAAAAAGCCAGGAGTTAGGGTTCAATTTGAAGGTGTCTCCAATTCTGCCTCTTTAGGGTTCAATTTGAAGGTGTTTCCAAGGGGTAGAATTCTTCTTGGCCTGGTCTGTGCTTGTTAATAGGAGAGACTGCTTCTACAGGAATGCAATACACTTAAATAGAATGGGTGAAAAAATATTTACTGATGCTATCGAGGCAGGGTTAGGTGGATCAGTAAACTCAGCTTAGTGGGGATACATGGAATAATAGATTAATAGTAGCCGTTGGCAGAGGTGAAAGTGATTCTTGCACTGCTTCTATTGAAATGGAATTGAGCAGCAGCCTAGAAAGCAAGGGAATGAAGATTTTCAGGACTGCTGGGAGTCATAGTGGAACAAGTAAATACATGGGCTGTGTTAGGGTAACTAAGAGCAGAAACAGGTGCATGTATACTTGCGTGTACACCAAATGCTAGAAGTATAGTTAAAAAATTTGATGAGCTTGAAGTGCTAGTCAAGACATCAAAGGCAGATATTGTTGGGATATCAGAGACGTGATGTCACACAGATATTAGGAATGCAGAATTGGAATTTGGGGAGTACAATGTATACAGAAAGGATAGACAGGACAGGAAGGGAGGAGGGGTTATGCTGTTAGTTAAGAAACACAAAATCTACGGAAGTGCATCCAATTGATGCCGGAGGACAATGCAATGTTCAGTCTGTGGTGTGACATAAGCACTGGGAAAGGAAAAATGAGAGTAGGTGTGTGTTATAGACCTAATGAATCTGATGAGTATAATGAGCAATTGTGCAGAGAAATAGAATGGGCCAGTAAATCAGAGTATCTTATAATGGGGTAATTTAATTTCCCAGAGATTAACTGGAATTTGTGGGTTAGTCACTCTCACACTAGCAAGGCTTTTGTGGATTTATTGGATGATTGTTTTCTATAGCAGCATGTTGAGGAGGCAACTAGAGGGAGTAATACTCTTGATCTGATTATCAGTAGTGATTCTTCATGCATTAAGAATCTGTAGATAAAGGAACCACTATGTGGCAGTGATCACAGTGTGCTGAAGTGGGATTTACTCAAAGAGGTAACTACCATCAGTGGTAAAGGGAAGGGTTTTTGCTTTCGTAAAAATAACTACAGTGGTAACTAACTCCACACTCCTTTGGAGACAACGACCCACCCAATGGAGCATTCAATAGACCGCGCCTAGGAAAACGTGGGCCAAGCAAGTGGAAAATGACCTGAAGAGCCGACGTCTCGACCTTAATCAGGCCAGGACTGACACCATGGATCGTAAAGCATGGAAGAACATCACAGAGCAAGTCCAAAACCCTGCGGCATCTACAGCAGCGTACTGGTTGCGTGGCCAACCGCCTCCTCCAGCCACCAGCTAAGGACCAAAGAAGAAGAAGAACTACGGTGGTCTGATACTGTATTTAAATTCTATATGGTGAGACCAACTGATGATGTTACCAACAGCAAATTCAAAATGGGAGGCATTCAAAGAAAGAGCTTTTTGGGAACGAGAGTAGCCTTGTTCAGGTGAAGCCTTTACAGCTCCAGAAAATAGAGAAGCTTTTTCTATTTAATTAACTTAAATTGGCATATTAACTTATTTGCTAGAGTAGCTTTATACTCCTAATTACGATACTTAGTTTAAATTTTAAATTAGATAGAGATTTTGTAGGTGATTACTAAGTATCGATAAGGGTATCCAACCCACGTGTTTTATAAGTTTTACAGGTCCGTCGAACAGAAGATTTTTTGCTATATTTAGCCGCTTAATTGACTAATTGTATGTTAAATTATTTTCTATAAGTAGCGTATAGACCTAGACAAGATCCTTGGATTATTCTGAATTCAGACAGCGAAATTTTGGAAGTTAATTAATATTTAAGTGTCCGTAGATACAACATTATATCCCGAACTAAATAGCGTTAGCTTAGTATAGTACAGTATATAATATTATCAATTAATCAGTAAAATTTATAAATTTTGTTATATTTCGTTGTCAATTAAATTGTACTTTTTAACTAAATACATAACGACTTAGATTTTACAAACGTAACATTATTAATTAATACATAACTTGATACGGAAGTTATATATTGGAACTCGGAGATAATACTCGATACTGAAAAATATATATAGACATATGGTGTTATAACTGCGTTGGGATACAAGTTTAGGGTTATAATTTTGTACAGGAATTGAAATTTTATTGAAATTGAATCGAAATCATGACTCGCACCAGAGCAGAAAACCAAAAGGCTCAAGCTAATGGGTGTGCTGTGGCTCGGGGGTAAAGTGGGGGGGGGAGTTGCCCTCTGAATCACAGCTTTTTAAAATGCACTGCTTGTTTGATGTTTGTGGAGCAATCAGGTACGGGACATGATATTGACAAGGGGGATGTCTTTGTGCATGCGCGATGTAAAGAGTGTGAGGGAATCAGGCGACATCTCATCATTGTTATGAGCCTATATGAGAGCTTGAAGGATAGGGTGGATGCCCTCGAAGGATTAAAAGTGACGGGCCATCAAGCTCTCAGCTGTCCACACCAACGCCAGAGCTTGCACTTGGGCATCACGCAACACAGCGACGACCCCCCAAGGCAGAATGCGCTGGTCCCACAGGAATTAGTAGTTTTTTGTGACTCTTTTGTCAAGGAAATGGGGAACATGGTATGTAAAAAGGATAGGCGGAACAGAACCAGGATATGTCTGCCAGGGGCAAAGGTTGATGACGTTGTAGAGTGGATATCATCTTTTAAGGGCAGAAAAGGTGATATTGTTGTACACATTGGCACTAATGACATTAGGAGTAGGAGACCGGTGGAATTACTTAACAAGTACAAGTCACTGTTGAAAAAAAGCCGTGAATTTGGGTTGAATTTGAAAGTGTATGGAATTCTGCCCAGACACGATAGGAGGAAGTATATGATCAGAACCTTATCGATCAATTCGGCCCTGGAAGGTTTGTGCAAGGCTCAAAGGGGTAGAATTTTTTTCAGCCTGGTCTGGGCTTGTTAACAGGAGAGACTGCTTCTACAGGAATGGGATACACTTAAATAGAAAGGGTGTAAGAATATTTTTGCTGATGCTATTCAGGGAGTATTTGGTGGGTCGGAAAACTGCTAGCTTGGGGGGGGGGGAATACAAGGACTAATAGATTAACAGTAGCCACTGGCAGAGGTGAAAGTGATTCTTGCACTGCTTCTATTGGAATGAGCAGAAGCCTGGAAAACAAGATGCAGGGTATTTCAGAGACTGTTGGAAGTCATTGCGGTGCAAGTATTCATGCACCTGTTCCTATTCCCAGGAACAGGTGCATGTATACTTGCATATACACCAATGCTAGGAGTTTGGTAAATAAATTTGATGACTTTGAGGTATTGCTCAAAAAATCAAAGGCAGATATTGTTGGAATATCAGAGATGTGGTGTAACACAGTTATACGGAATGCAGAACTGGAATTTGGGGAGTAATGAGTACTGAAAGGATAGACAGGATAGAAAGGGACGAGACAAGGTGTTAGGCTATTAGTTAAGAAACACATAAAATCCAAGGAAATGAAGCCAGTCAACATCGCTGGACAGTGCAGTGTCGAGTCAGTTTGCTGTGACATTAGCATTGAGAGTAGAAGTGTGTTATAGGCCTAATGACTCTGATGAGTATAATAAGAAACTGAACAAGAAAATAGAGTGTCAGTAAATTTTGGAGGCTACCAGGCTTTACATACCAACTAAGAAATACTGTTCAAGGTTTAGGCCTAAATGGTTGTCAGATGAACTAATGAGACATGTGGCAGAGAAGAAAAATGCATGGGATACATACAAATTAATGGGTGACATGGAAGCCTATGATAGATATAAGTTGGTCTGTAACCAAGTCACAAAGGAGATTAGGCAGGCAAAGGCAGACTACGAAAAATCCTTGGCAAAGGATGCAAAGAAAAACAGAAAAGAGTTCTTTACATATTTAAACTCAAGTAGGAAAGGGATGAATCAGATTGGTCCACTGGATATTGATGGTTCAACAGTTGAGGATCCTGCTCAGGTGGCTAACAATCTAAACAAGTATTTTGCATCTACATTCACGCATGAGGAGTTATTCAGGAAGGAGAATGATGTAGGTAAAGTAAACATTGGCAGTGAGCTGGATGATTTTGTAATAACTGAGAGGAAAGTGGAGGAGAGATTGTTGAGGATAAACATAAAAAAGGCACCTGGGGTGGATGGGATCTATCCAGTCATATTAAAGGAGGCAGCAAAGGAAGTAAGCAAACCCCTAGCCATAATTATGAGAGCTTCTTTGGACTCAGGGGAGGTACCCATAGACTGGAGATGTGCAAATGTAACCCCAATTCACAAAGGAGGATCAAAGGCTGACACAAGTAATTATAGACCTGTTAGTTTAACTTCTGTTCCAGGTAAATTAATGGAGGCACTGGTTAAAGAAGCACTGCAGGATCATCTAGACAAGAATTCAGTTATAGCTCAGACGCAGCATGGTTTTGTTAAGGGCAGGTCTTGCCTGACCAATTTGATTGGATACTATGATGTAACCACAAAAGAACTGGATGCAGGGAATAACTTTGATATTATATATTTGGATCTTAGAAAGGCTTTTGATACTGTTGCACATGGAAGACTGCTGCACAAATTGGAGCAGTGTGGCATTGGAGGCAAATTGCTGCTATGGATAAGGGGATGGTTGAGTGGCAGAAGACAGAGAGTGGTAATCAATGGACACTGCTCAACGTGGACTAATGTTATTAGTGGAGTTCCTCAGGGTTCAGTGTTGGGTCCATTGTTGTTTTCGGTGTTTATGAATGATATTGATGATGGGATATCAAGTTTAATGTCCACGTTTGCAGATAATATGAAGGTTGGCAGGGTTGTTAAGGACACTACTGACGCTATGCTGCTGCAACAGGATCTGGAAAGGTTGAACAGATGGGCTGAGAGGTGGCAAATGAAGTTTAACATTGACAAATGTAAAGTACTACATATGGGAAACAGTAACCCCAGAGCAACGTATCAACTCTGCAGGTACTACACTGACAGTGGTGGAAAATGAAAAGGACCTGGGGGTAATTGTGCAGGCAGATATGAAGTTCTCTGAGCAGTGCAGACGAGCTGCAAGAGTAGCTCATGGTGTCTTGTCAATGATATACAGGAATGTTTCTAGCAGGGATAAGGAGGTGATTATTCCCTTGTATAAGGCAATGGTTAGGCCACATCTTGAGTACTGTATACAGGTCTGGAGGCCTCATTTCAAGAAGGATGTAGAGCTGCTGGAACGGGTACAGAGAAGGGCAACAAGATTAGTGAATGGAACAAAGGGTTGCTCTTATGAAGAAAGGCTTAAGTTTTGCAAATTACAGAGTCTGGAGACTAGGCACCGGCGAGGTGATCTGATAGAGGTGTATAAGGCTTTGAATGGTTTGAGCATGCTCAATGCCAATGGGATTCTTCATCTTGCTCAGAATAATCACCTCAGAGGGCATAAATTCAAATTGAGGAAGGACGGATGTCGGATAGATGTGCGGAAATTTGCCTTTGGCCAGCGGGTGGTTGGTTGGTGGAACCGACTTCCATCACTTGTTGTTGAAGTTGATAGCCTAAACAAATTTAAAGCTCATCTGGACAGGTATTTCGAACGAACGGAGGGGTGAAATGGGAGTGGTGTGTGTTTTTTTTTTTCTTGCATCATATGCCTCTACTAATGCTAATGCTAAATCAGAGAGTCTTATAATGGGGGATTTTAATTTCCCAGATGATGACTAGAATTTGTGGGTTGGTCACTCCCACATTAGCAAGGCTTTTGTGGATTTATTGGATGATTGTTTTCTACATCAGCATGTTCAGGAGGCAACTAGAGGGAGTAATACTCTTGATCTAATTATCAGTAGTGATTTCTCATGCATTACGAATCTGCAGATAAAGGAACCACTAGGTGGCAGTGATCACAGTGTGCTGAAGTGTGATTTACTCAAAGAGGTAACCACCATCAGGGGTAAAGGGAAGGGTTTTTGCTTTTGTAAAGGTGGTCTGAGACAGTATTTAAATTCTATATTGTGGGACAAACTGTTGGAAGCTACTAGTCTTTTCACACCATCTAAGAAATACTGTTCAAGATTTAGGCATAAATGGATATCAGATGAACTAATTAGACATGTGGTAGAGAAGAAAAATGCATGGGATACATATAAATTAACAGGTGACACAGAAGCCTATGATAGATATAAACTGGTCTGTAACCAAGTCACAAGGAGGTTAGGCAGGCAAAGGCCGATAACAAGAAATCTTTGGTAAAGGATGCAAAGAAAAACAGCAAAGAGTTCTTTACTTATGTAAACTCTAGAAGGAACGGGATGAATCAGATTGGTCCACTTGATATTGATGGTTCAACTGTTCATGATCCTGCTCAGGTAGGTAACAAACTAAATATTTTGCATCTACATTCACACATGAGGAGTTATTCAGGAAGGGGAATGCCAGTATTAAATTCTGGCAGTAAGCCAGAATTTAATACTCTCTTTACTCTCAGTAATCTTTTAATTACTGAGAGTAAAGTGGAGGAGAAACTGTTGAAGATAAACATAAAAGGCACATGGGGGTGGATGGGATCTATCCAGTTATATTAAAGGAGGCAGCAAAAGAATTAAGCAAACCCTTAGTCATAATTATGAGAGTTTCCTTGGGCTCAGGGGAGGTAACCATGGACTGGAGATGTGCAAATGTGAACCCAATCCACAAAGAAGGATCAAAGGGAAACAACACAGGTTTCCTTGGAACTTCTGTTCCATTCCAGGGAAATTAATGGAGGCACTGGTTAAAGAAGCATTGCAGGATCATCTAGACAAAACTTCATTTATAGCTCAGACACAGCATGGGTTTGTTAAGGGGCAGTCTTGTCTGACCAATTTGATTGGATACTATGACGTAGCCACAGAGCAACTGGATTCAAAGAATAATTTTGATATCATTTATTTGGATATTAGAAAGGCTTTTGATACTGTTGCACAAATTGGAGCAGTGTGGCATTGGAGGTAAATTGCTACTTTGGATAAAGGGATGGTTGAGTGGGAGAAGACAGAGAGTGGTTATCAATTGATACTGCTCTTTGTGTACTAATGTTATTAGTGGAGTCCCCCAGGGTTCAGTGTTGTTTTCTGTATTCATCAATGATATTGATGATGGTATGTCAGGTTTAATGTCCAAGTTTGCTAACGATACGAAGGACAGCAGGGTTGTTAATGACACTAATAAGAGTATGCTGCTGCAACAGGATCTAGAAAAATTGAGCAGATGGGCTAAGAGGTGGCAACTGAAGTTGAATATTGGCAAATGTAAAGTACTACATATGGGAAGCAGTAACCCCAAAGTAACGTATCAACTGTGTGTTACTACACTGACAGCGGTAGAGAGTGAAAAGGACTTGGGGGTAATTGTGCTGGCAGATATGAAATTTTCTGAGCAGTGCAGATGGTCTGCAAGAGTAGCTCATGGTATCTTGTCAGTGATATACAGGAATTTTTCTAGCAGGGATAAGGAGTTGATTATCCCCTTGTATAAGGCAATGGTCAGGCCACACCTTGAGTACTGTATACAGAGAAAGGCAACAAGATTAGTGACTGGCACAAAGGGTTGCTCTTACGATGATTGATTGATTTATTGATTTATGAGTTCTTGGTGCATAGCTTCCTACAGGGTTTACATTTGATTTCATATTTGATTATAGAAATGTATTTCCTTGAGGAACTGGAAATCATCTGTTATATTTTTCCTGTCTTCCAATATAGTTTTAAGAGTGAGGGAGAGATGCTTGGTTATTAGATTTTTAAAGTAATTTTGGCAATATGCTACAAATACTGGACAAGTAATTAATACATGTTCCACTGTTTGTTGTGTATGGCAGGTAGGACATAGAGGGGGATCTTCTCCTCGCAACGGATAACAGTGGCTGAAATGAGTGTGTCCTATTCTTAACCTTGTCATCATGTCTGTTTTGTTGTATGCTGCACTTCCATGGTTGGTGCAGTTGTTTAATTTGATGCAGTTTGTTATTTGTTAAGACTTCATTGCTGTTGCCAGTGATGTATCCCACTGTGATGAATAGCTTGTTTGTAGTCTTAGAAAGGGATATATTCCGATATAGAAATGATGCTGTTGGCTTCTTTAGCAGCTCTGTCTGCTTGTTCATTACCATATATTCCGACATTATTTGGGATTTAGCAAAGTCTAATATTATGACCCTGTTCTAGGAGTTTTGATACTTGGTATTGAATTTGTTGTTGTAATGGATGTCTTTTGGAATTGATATTTTGTATCGCCATCATGGCGCTAAGGGAATCAGTGGAAATAATGCTGTCTCTGGAACTTGTATATTCGATTTGGTTTAGCGCTAACATAACGGCTTGCAGTTCTGCAGTCTAAATGCTGCAGTCTTTTGGGAGTTTCTGGGCCGATGTGGTGTCTGTAAAGTATACTGCCGCTCCCACATGAGATTCAGTTTTTCGGCCATCTGTATATAAAAAGCAGTGATCTGAATATTGTGACTTGTAAGCAGCATGCAGCTATTGATAGTTTATATGAGTAAGTGTTTGCATGCTCCAAAAGTGGAACGAAAAGTCACATGTAGGCAGTTTGATTATCCATGGTGGTGGTGCAGACTGC
Source organism: Mastigoproctus giganteus (assembly GCF_048544385.1). Taxonomy (NCBI): domain Eukaryota; kingdom Metazoa; phylum Arthropoda; class Arachnida; order Uropygi; family Thelyphonidae; genus Mastigoproctus; species Mastigoproctus giganteus. Next base: position 127,865,515 of record NC_143581.1, on the reverse strand, counting down.
TTCTTCAGTGGAGTGATATTATCCAGGTTAAGATCACTGTTGAGGAGAAAGATTTTTAATCTCATGTTCGCAGGTTTATTGATTCTTTGTTGTTGTTGATACTGTTGCTCCCATTCTGATGTAAAAAGAATTTTCTGTAGGGGGGTGTCCCAATAGGGATTTTATTTTAGCTGTGTAAAAAAAGTAATTGATTATGTCTTCTGATTTGTAAAGGAGGTTCTTGGGCCTCAGCATAGAGGCTCTGTACAGGTCAAGTTCGGAAAGCCCCAAGGGCTATCCGAAGTGCATAGTGATGTACTGGATCAAGCCATCTCAGGGTGCTGCCAGTTCTATGTTTGTTTGTTTATTTGGAGCATTAGCAACTAAGGCCATATTGCTCCGGGGATATGCGGTGGTCATTCCCTGACCTTTCCGCATCCTCCGTATTTGGTCTCAGGGTGCTAGGTCTTGCTGAGTCATAGACTGGGGCACCGTAGTCTAACTTAGACCGGATGAGTAATCGATATAATCATAGTATAACTGTTCTACTAAAAATGAAGATGTTCATTTTTTTCAGACATTGAAATCTTATATGTCTAATATGCTCCAAAAATGTTAATTTCTTGTCAAAGACAAGTCCCAAGAAATGGACACTATTTTTGACTGGAATGATCTGTCCTTTTAGCCTGAGTTCTGGATCAGGATGGATATTCCTTTTCCTTCAAAAGTGAATACATACAGTCTTTTGCCCAGAGATTCTGTATCCATTTGTTTCTGTCCATTTTATAACTTTGTTTATGGCTATTTGTAATTTCCGTTCTATTGTCCTCATATGTTGTGCTTGATAAGAAATTCTGAAATCATCAGCATAAACAGTTGTGAAGATGTTGTTTGGTATTTGTTCTATTATTGTGGTGAAGTGGACTGAAAAAAGTGTGCCACTTAGTACGGATTCCTGAGGGACTCCTTCCTGGACAAATGTTTTGGAAAGGGTGTTGTTAATTCACACGTGGAAAGTTCTATTCTTAAGAAAATTGCATATGTATAGAGGTAGGTGCCCTCTAAGGCCGAGTTGATGTAACCTTCTAAGAATCCCATAGCGCCATGTGGTGTCATATGCTTTCTTGATATCAAAATTAACCATGACTTGTTGTTTTATGAGAAAAGCATTTCTTACCTGGTTTTCCAATTGTACAAGTACATCTAATATAGAGCGATTTTTCCAAAAACCATATTGTGCTGGATTGAGAAGATTATTATTTTCTAGGTACTAAGTTAGTCTATTATTGACCATTTTCTCAAGGATCTTGCCTAAGCAGCTAGTCAAAGCTATAGGGCGATAATTCTGTGGATCTGATAGGTCTTTTCCATGTTTCAGGAAAGCTAGTATTATTGCATGATGCCATTTGTCTGGAAAAGTATTTTCAAGATATATCTTGTTGAATAAATCTAACAGGACCAATTGAGATTGTTCATCTAATTCTTTGCATAATGTATTTCATCGGGGACCAACTGCACTGTGTTTTGTCTGTAGCAGAGTTTGTTTTAGTTCTGCTACTGTGAGTGGCAAGTTGCATTTTTCATTATTTTTGGTGGAAAAGTTGATTTGTTTGTTCAGCCTCATTCTTATGAGTTTTGAAAGTAGTTGGGTATGCAAAATTAGCAGATGTATTAGCAAAATTTTCACCAAGCATGTTGACAATATCTAAGAGAGCTATAACCAACTGCCCCTTCCAATTCAGTAATGGGGGTGGGGTTTATTTGGGAACTGTTTGTCATCTTTCTGATCTTCTTCCAGATAAGTGTAGTCGATATGGAACTGATTAGTGAACAGTGGATGCGAATTTCATCCAAGTCGCTTTTTTGCTGATTTTGTTCCTGACACTCACAGTTCCAAGTGGAACTGTGAGTGTCAGGAAGTGACACACAATACCCATGAGTTTTGGGTACTGTCTTTTCTGCTGCTTGGAGAATGTTTGTGATATAAGTCACTGCTATGTCTATTGATTCTTGTTTAATAATATTGGAATTAATTTAATTAGTACCCTGAAAGGTTCCCAGTCTGCATCATATATTTTCCATTTAAGATGTCTGTTGGCTTGGCATGGAGCTTTCTTCGTGATTTTCAAGAATATGGGGTAGTGATCGCTGCCCAACGATCACTATTTTCATAAACTGTCCATTGAATCATCGGATACAGTGTGAGAGAACAGATTGATAAGTCTATTGCAGAGTTGCTTTTTGATGGCAGGTGGAAATATGTATGTGTACCATCATTCAGAATCATGAGGTCGTTCTCAACTATTATTTTCTCGAGTTATCCTTCTGGTCTATTTTGGGATCGCCCCATAGTGTGTGATGCTCATTTAGGTCACCTAAAATGAAGAACAGATGGGGTAATTGGGCAATCAGTGCATCAAAATCTTTTAAGTAGAGTGTTGACTAGGAGGTAGATATATTGAGGTTATGGTAATATCGAAGCCTATTGCTAGATGGACTGTAACTGCTTCTAAGGGGGTGTTCAATGGTATTACTCCTCCTCGCTTTGGTCCATCCGATATGTGGTCCTTTCTGAATATGGTATAGTTTTTAATGGTACTGTTGTCCGGTAATTTCAAATAAGTTTCTTGTAGGCAGATGCTTAAAGGATGATACTGGGTTATGAGGTCTATAATAGCATTAATGTTTGCACGGAAACCTCGACAGTTCCACTGGATAATTGTATCTGTCATTTCAGTTTAGATGGTCCCTTGGGACTATTTTTGCGTTTTCTGCCTTGGGTTTGTCTTTCTTTGAAAAGTACGGTCTTCCTGTATCCATTTCTTCTTCTGCAAAAATTTCAAGGACAGGTTCCTCTCTGCCTCAATTTCCATTTTTATTTCCTGCCTCAATATCCATTTGTTCTGTAATCTTTGTTTCTGTATTTCTTCTGTCTCAAATTATTTTTGTAAAAAATAACTTGAGACAGAAGAAAAATTTAGCAAGAAGGAGAGGGAAAAAAAAAAAAAAATTCAGGTTAAGCAAGATTCAACAATTAACGTTCAACTCAAACTTCAAAATTTTATGTAATATGGCTTATTTTGCTGGTGTACAATGGCAACAGAAAGCACAAAGACAGCAGTTTCTGGAAGCTTGTTGAGGAGGCCCTCAACCTTCAGTGGATTAACAATGGCTGAAGATGATGATGGCTTATTGTATCAAATACTGAATATTTTACAGTGATATTCAGAAAACATTTGTGATTTGCTGTGTTTTTCAACTCTGTATATTCTTGATCAGTTCCATGCTCAATGTTATATCCCAAGACAATTCCAAACTGTGTTAAAGTATTTAAAAGTGGTTCTTATTATTGTTCGAAGGTGGAAACGCATAAAATAAAATCACTGCATCCCACTAAATTAGACTTTTTTCACTCATTATTATGCAAGTGCTAAAATGTGAAATTTGTGTTTTAAAAAGGATAGGACAAAAAAAAAATATATATATATAGCAAATTTTGTATAAAGCGAATTTTTTTAAGTCACTACCAAAGTAGTTAAAATTTACAGTATTAAATCCAATTATTTGTAAAGGATGAACCATACAATCATGTTTATATCAGTAAGAAATAATTTGTATACTTTTGTATGCTTATACAAATGATACTATTTGTACATGATGCTATTTATGACATTTTGAAAAAACAAAAACAGTTTTTTAAATTGTTTTCAGTAATTTACTTCTTGGTAAACTGCACCTCTTCTTCCCCAGCAAATTTACATATGACCCACCCTGTATATTCAATGGTTAAATAAATAAAAAAATAATCACTTTGGATCAATACCTATATAATTACGCCATTCATTATTCAGATCCAGGTAGTAGCTTAAGCAGTTTCTCATCACACTTAAACAGTAATTATTACAGGGCTTTAAGTACTGCACTTCCTTGCAACTGGAACACAATATCATATTCAAAATAATTTTCTTGCACTTAGAGGATAAATCAACCTATTTAACAAAAAATGAAAACAAAATCTCTTTTAAACAATAAATAATACAAATTATTCTTTCATATAAATGTATTAGAATTAACATAATTAACAGTAAGAGCCCAAACTCTGACCCATGTGGAACCCCATCCATTGTATTTATCTTTGAATAGAATGGTCATTTACAGCTAATCCTTGTTTCCTACCACTTAATCATCCCTTGATTTATAGCAATAACTTTTTCTTAATTTTGCATTGCTCCAACTCATATAACATCAAAGGTATGGTATTAAAGGCTTTACTGAAATCTAAAAGAAATCTCAAATAAAAGTATATGATGTCAAAACTATTCTTTCCATATAGTTCTTTTGTGACAACATCACAGGTGACCTGCCTTATCAAGATGACCTGCCTTTACGTCTTTTAAATTATTGACTGAATTATTTTCTCTGGCAGAGAGGTCAAACTTAAGGTCTGTAGTTATGAACTTCCCCTTTTGAACCATACTTATGAATAGGAGATACATTTGTACATCGAATCTTGGTGTATTTCTCCTCAATCTAATGATGCTATCGCTTTTGCAGCTTCTTTTAATATAATTGGATAGATTCCATTAGTTGTAGGGCACTTTTAGTTATCTGGAAGATTCAGAGGGATGTTTAGCAGCATAATCTGCTAAACATCCCTCTGATATTGGGATGTTTAGCAGCATAATCTGCATGTTCATTACCTGGGATGACGACATGACCAGGGATCCAGCAGAAGGTAACCTTCTGATTGACTGTTTGATAGTAAAATAACTTAGATCGGATCTCTTTAAGAATAGGGTGACAGGGACAAAAGGTAGATTGAATGGCAGTGATTGCGCTTAAGGAGTCTGTATATATCAAAGATTTCTTGATGTGGTAGTTGTTTTTATTATCTAGAGCCAGTTTTATTGCGAATAATTCAATGTACAGGTGAGACTGAGTCTCTGAGAATGCAGGTTTTCATTTCAAATTTTCTTGGGTTGATACACAAGAAAGTTTGAAATGGGGGGTTTGACAGAGTTCCAAGTGTCTGACTCTATACTGACAATGCAATGCTCTCTTAAGTCCAGACTAAGGACTGAATCTTTCAGTGCAGAATGTTTTGATTTCTGGAGGATGATTGGGAAGGGGGGATTCAATTATAAGAGAAACCAGAAATATATTCTATAATAAAGACAGATGGAACAGAACCAGAGTATATCTGCCAGATGCAAAGATAGGTGGTATGATTCATTTATTTTTGCACTACTTCATTATGGGGGGGGGGGGTACAGTGTGTTCAGGAGGAATGGGAAGGGTTAAAGGGGAGGGGGCATGCTTCTTATCAAAAGCTTCTTAAAGCAGTTGGACTGCATCCAGAATAAGTTCAGATGGATGTTCAGCCTATGTAATGGAAGATCATATGATGTAGAGGAATGACAGTTGTGATATGTTAGAGACCAAATGATTCTGAGCAATATCACAAAAATCTCTTACCTCATTAACGGAAAAATCTTCCTCTTATAAATATATAATTACAGAAATCATGGATGGGCAATACATCATGGGAAAAGAGATTTCTAAGCAATCTGGATGATTGTTATTTATTCCAGTAACAGAGAAAGTACAAGGGGCTCTGATATCTTGGTTCTTATCAAGGATACAAACTGCATCCAAAATTTCATGGTGCAGGAACCAAGAGAGGGTAGTGACCACAATGTCATAAAATGTTCAGTGTCCAAATCTTTTTGGACACTGAACTGAGGACTCATGAAACTGAGGAGCTTCAGTTTCACGAGTGGATTGAGAGTGGATACTATAAAGGATTGAGCTCGGGCTCTATTAACTGGAGAAATAACTGTAAACTGTTGGATACGCATTCATTGTCCAAAGTATTCAAGGAATTTATTCTGGAAGCTATCAATACATTTGTTCCAGTGCAAAAGTTTCACAAAAGAAAAATACCCAAATGGATGTCTAGAGAAGTCAAGAGTTTAAGGGAACTACAGGAAAAAGCACAGGATAATTACAGACTATCATGAGATACTGATTTATATGAGCATATATTATTATAAGCATATATGTAACAAAACCATTGAAGGACAAGTGAAAGGCCAGTACAAGAAATCACTAGCAAAGAAAGCTAAAAATGGAGACAATGAGCTCTTCGTGTGGGTACACAAAGGAAGAGAGTGAATCAGACAAGTGCCTTACTGGAAAAGTCACAAAGCTCAGCAGAAGTGACAGATGAGTTGAATAGGTACTTTGCAATGATCTTTACAGTTTAAAAACAATTCAAACCATGAGGGATCAGTGACAAAGAGTTAGACCAGTGTTTCTCAACCTGTGTGCCGTGAGTATGCTTCAGGTGTGCTGCGGAAAAAAGCAAATATAAAAAATTAATATATCCAAGTTTTATAATAAAAATTAATTCAAATAAAAAATTTATTTATTTACACTGCACCGATCCCAGCCCCTTCCAGCAGTCAATGTGACGTCACATTTTAATTCCTAGAACTAGATCTGTTCACCTTTAATCCTTTATTCACTTTTTGATTCCTAGAAGTACATTTGTTCACCATTATTCGGCAATTCTTATCACTTGAGGGTCTCTCCCAGGCACCCTGCAGTTGTATAAGTGCAACATAAGCAGCATAGTAAGAAATTTCCTTTGTGTTTTAAAAGTACTTTTTGTGCTTTTATATTTTTAAAACATTCAGTTAATTTGTATAGAACAGGTATTTTAAATTAACTGTAATAGTACATTATAGAAGTAACTTTAATTTTTTTTTAGAAGTTATTAGCAATGGATAAATATTTAGTGAAAGGAAATCAGAAGAGGCAAATTGATAACGAGATTGGAGAAAATGACAAAAACAAAAACAAGCAACTATCAACATCAAAAAAGACGAAAACATTGTCGTAAATATGATGATGATTATTTGGGGATGGAATTTTCATATGCTGATACCCAAGATTTTCCTCAATCTTTGTGTGGCATGTGGTTTAAAACTGTCGAATGAATCAATGGTGCCGAGTAAACCGAAGCATCATTTTTCTACAAAACACGAGAATTTATCGTCCAAAACTATGGAATATTTTAAAAGACTGCAGGTCTCTACTAGAAACCAAGGTACAGAATTTTATAATATGGCTAAAATATCTGATAAAGCACAAGAAACCAGCTATTTAGCAGCCGAACTGGTGGCAAAAAAAAAAAAAGAAAAAAGAAAGAAAGAAATCTCACCTGATTGCAGAAAGTTTGATTTTACCAGCATGTCAGTTAATCGTGAAAAGTATTTTGGGAGAGGAAGCTGAAAAAAGAATAATGACTGTACCACTTTTGAACAGCACAATTACCAGGCGAATAAAAGAAATGTGTGTGATACTGAACAAGTTGTTTGAAATATTAATAATTTTGGGCGACTGTTTGCACTGAAAGTAGACAATTCTACAGATATTAGCGGGAAACCCAATTAATAGCATTTGTCAGGTTTATCGAAAATGAGGTCGTTTATTATTATTATTATTACCACAATTATTATTATGTTTTTGTTGTTGTTATTGTGAACAATGAAATTGGCCAGTTGTTCTCAATGAAAAAACAATCGGCCAAGATATTTTCAAAGTAATGAATCACAAAATAATTCATTACTTTGAATTACGTGAATTAAAATGAATTCATTTAAAATGGATTACAAAAGTGTGGTATATTATGAAAGTCGTGCGTTGGCATCTGTACCGACGGTGCTCCCGCGATGACAGGAGAACTAAAAGGATTTGTAAACTTAGTGAAATGACACAATTCAAATATTATTATAACACACTGTTTTAGACACAGAGAAGTTATAGTAATGGAGACAGTTGTACCCGATTTAAAACTTGCACTTGATTAAGTGGTTAAAATGGTCAATAATATCAAAAGTAGACCACAAAAAATACGTATTTTCAGAAAATTATGCGAGGAACTGGAGTCTGCATCACTTTTCTTTAATGATGCATACTGGGGTTCAATGGCTATCAAAAGGAAATGTACTTAGGCATATGGACGACTTGCGTGAGGAAATGCTCATATTTTTTTCACTGGAGCAATAAAAATTTTGTGATTATTTAAGCAATGAAATTTGGTGCTGTAAATTAGCTTTTCTGGCAGATTTATTCGCACAGCTAAATGAATTAAATATCAGTATGCAAGGCCCAGAGGAAAATTTACTCACTTATACTGACAAGTTGTTCACCTTTAAAGAAAAGTTGAGTATAGGGAAAAAAAAAAGCAACTGAAAAAAATTTAGAAATGTTTCCCTTGACTGCCAAAATGAATTATACTAAAATAATTAATGTAATAAGTGAAACATTAGAGCTGTTAAAGACAAAAATTGAGCATTACTTTCCATCCCTTGATAACAAAAAATATTTGTGGGTAGGAGACAAACCTTCCGATGTTAGAACTTAATCTGCAAGAATTGGTTGAGATCCATAGTGACCAGTCGCTGGAAATTCACTTTAATAGAACTAATATTAGCAAATTAAAATATTAGCAAAATTCAAAATTAATATCCATGAATTTTGGAAAAGACAATTAGAATTTTATTGCCATTTTTCACTTCCTACTGCGAAACACGGTTTTCCGCTTTAAACGAGATTAAATAAAGAGAGGGAGAGAGAGAGAGAGACTCAAGTCAGTAGAAGAGCTGAAAGTAACCCTATCCACAATAAATCCTCGTATTAAAAAACTCTGTGCTTCCATCAAACCCAACCGTCTCACTGATTAAAATGTTATAATTGTATATTTTTTTTGTTTTTATATTTAAATATGTTAATTTTTTACATATTTTCTTTTAAATTTCATGTATATTCTTTTAAATACAGTCATTTCTTTTCTTTTAAATTTCATGTATGTTCAGAAAAGAACATTGAAAGCATTTAAAACAAATAATAAGTGCATTATTAAATATACCCAACAGAAACAACTTACAGTTTGTGAATATATGTATATATATATATATTATTTATAATTTTTATTTAAACATATTTATAATATATATAGTATTATAAATATATATATAATATATAATGGTGATTGTAGTGTGCGGCAAAATTTTAGCATCTTTAAAAGTGTGCAGCAAAATTCTAGTGTCTTTAAAAGTGTGCCGAAACAACAATAAAAAGGTTGAGAAACACTGAGTTAGACTATTGAAAATTAAGTGATATAATCAATCTTGGAGAAGAGCATATTATTATTATTATTATTATTATTAGCTATATGGTGCAAGGAAGCACGAGGCTTATGCTGCACCAGCCAAAAAAATTCCCCGAGTTAACCTGACAGAGAGTAAAAAGTAGAAGGGAATCACTGAGTAAGAGAAGAATGATGATATCCAGCACAGGACCATGGGTGTGCCAAGCCCATACCCACTATGAGCCCTTGTATGAGGGGGGGGGGATCTATTTCTTCTATGCTCTAAGTTTATCAGTTCATCTAACATCCATTGTTAGATGCATATATACTTGCATGTACACTAATGCTAGGAGTATTGTAAATAAATTCCCGAATTTGAAGTACTGATTCAGTCATTGAATGCACACATTTTAGGAATAGTGGAAACATGGTGTCACTCAGACATAAGTTATCCTGAATTTGAATATGGGGAGTACAATGTATACAGGATGGACAAACAGGACAGAAGAGGTGGAGGGGTTGTGCACTTATTTAAGAAGCATATTAAATCTAAGGCAGTGCATCCAGTTGACATGGGTAAGTGCAATGTTGAGTCAGTTTGGTGTAAGGGGAAAACAAAATTGAGAGTAGAAGTCTGTTAGCATTAGCATTAGTAGAGGCATATGATGCAAGAAAGCAAGCTTATTCAGCATCAGCCAAAAAAAAAAAAAAAAAACCATACACCACTCCCATTTCACCCCTCCGTTCGTTCGAAATACCTGTCCAGTTGAGCTTTAAATTTGTTTAGGCTATCAACTTCAACAACAAGTGATGGAAGTCGGTTCCACCAACCAACCACCCGCTGGCCAAAGGCAAATTTCCGCACATCTATCCGACATCCGTCCTTCCTCAATTTGAATTTATGCCCTCTGAGGCGATTATTCTGAGCAAGATGAAGGATCCCATTGGCATTGAGCATGCTCAAACCATTCAAAGCCTTATACACCTCTATCAGATCACCTCGCCGGTGCCTAGTCTCCAGACTCTGTAATTTGCAAAACTTAAGCCTTTCTTCGTAAGAACAACCCTTTGTTCCATTCACTAATCTTGTTGCCCTTCTCTGTACCTGTTCCAGCAGCTCTACATCCTTCTTGAAATGAGGCCTCCAGACCTGTATACAGTACTCAAGATGTGGCCTAACCATTGCCTTATACAAGGGAATAATCACCTTATCCCTGCTAGAAAAATTCCTGTATATCATTGACAAGACACCATGAGCTACTCTTGCAGCTCGTCTGCACTGCTCAGAGAACTTCATATCTGCCTGCACAATTACCCCCAGGTCCTTTTCATTCTCCACCACTGTCAGTGTAGTACCGCAGAGTTGATACGTTGCTCTGGGGTTACTGTTTCCCATATGTAGTACTTTACATTTGTCAATGTTAAACTTCATTTGCCACCTCTCAGCCCATCTGTTCAACCTTTCCAGATCCTGTTGCAGCAGCATAGCGTCAGTAGTCTCCTTAACAACCCTGCCAACCTTTGTATCATCTGCAAACTTGGACATTAAACTTGATATCCCATCATCAATATCATTCATAAACACCGAAAACAACAACGGACCCAACACTGAACCCTGAGGAACTCCACTAATAACATTAGTCCACGTTGAGCAGTGTCCACTGATTACCACTCTCTGTCTTCTGCCACTCAACCATCCCCTTATCCATAGCAGCAATTTGCCTCCAATGCCACACTGCTCCAATTTGTGCAGCAGTCTTCCATGTGCAACAGTATCAAAAGCCTTTCTAAGATCCAAATATATAATATCAAAGTTATTCCCTGCATCCAGTTCTTTTGTGACTACATCATCATAGTCTCCAATCAAATTGGTCAGGCAAGACCTGCCCTTAACAAAACCATGCTGCGTCTGAGCTATAACTGAATTCTTGTCTAGATGATCCTGCAGTGCTTCTTAATATGCAGTGTTATAGACTTAATATGTGATGAGTAAACCAAACAGCTATATAGGGAAATAGAGTGGGCCAGCAAATCAGAATGTCTCATAATGGGGGATTTTAACTTTCCAGATGTTGATGGGAATTTGTGGGTTGGTCACTCAAACACTAGCAAGACTTTTGTGATTTCTTGGATGACTGTTTTCTACAGCAGCATGTAAGAGAGGCAACAAGAGGAAATGATTCTTTATGCATTAAGAATCTGCAGGTAAAAGACCAACTGGATGGCAGCGATCACAGTGCACTAATGTGGAATTTATTTAGAGACAACTTCTGTCAAGGGTAAAGGGCTTTTGCTTTCATAAGGGTGACTTCAGAAGTCTCAGACAGTTTTTAAATTGTATGCAGTGGGACTAACTGACAATGTTACCAACAGCAAATTCTAAATATTCAGGGAAATAATCAAAGAAGCTACTAGGCTTTTCATACCAACAAAGAAATACTGCTCAAATATTAGTTTATTAATTTAATGACCTAAATGGATATCAAATGAACTACTGAGACAGGTAACAGAGAAGAAAATATAAATTATCAGGCAACACAGAAACCTATGGTAGATATAAATTAGTTTGTAATTAAGTCACAAATGAGGTTAGACAAGCTAAGGTAGATTATGAGAAGTCTCTGGAAAAAAATACAAAGAAAAGCAGCAAAGACTTCTATGCTTTGATTAAAAGTAGAAGGAAGGGGTTGAATCACATTGGGCCACTTGATGTTTCTGGGTTAACTGTTCATTACCCTGCTCAGGTTACGGACAAACTGAATAGGTATTTTGCATCTACATTCACACGTGACGAATTCTTTAGGGAAGAGGATGCAGAAGTTAATCAAACTCTATCAAGGAGCAAATGGATTTTGTAATAACTTTAAGGAAAGTGGAGGAGAAATTGTTGAGAATGGACACAAAAAGGAACATATGGACGCACTGAACAGTTGATGTAACCAGCTTTAATCTCATCAGGAGGTTTGGGATAGTTAAAAGTCAGGATAATGCTCCTGGTTTTAATAAATTTCCCATCCCTACGCACATTAATTCTCTTAACGGCGATAACTCCCTGTGGTTTCAATTCTGAGCAGATTTCCTCCTCGGTTACGTCGAGAAGGTCCCACTCCGAAATGACACCTCTCGATGAATTGAGTGTTCTATGTGGTGTCACGGTTATGGGTACTCCTCCGATTGAAGTTGCACAGAGTAGTTGCTCAGACTGCCTGTCTGTTTTGGTTTCAATTAACAGATCTCCAGAACGGAGCCTCTTAACTGATTTGGGTGACCCTGCTAACCCATCTAACCCTTTCTGTATAAAGAAGGGTGACATTTTGCCAATCGGTGTTTCATTGGTAGAATGAATAATTAAAAATCTTGGAACAGGCCCTGATGGTATTTCTGTTCGCTGCCTCTTTGTAGCAATAATGCTATCTGTATCTTTGTCAATGGTTTCAGATAGGGATCGGGTTGGGGCCCCCTGAAGAAGTTAGTTTATCAGGATTCATAGAGTTTTTATATGGTTCAGTGCCCGGGCTCCCCACCCACCACGGAGCCCAAAGGGACGCCCACTACCCGGCATGCGATAAATGTGCTCGGGAGTAGAACGCCAGGGCTACCCAGACACCATACCCGCACCGCCGCCAGCCTGAATCCTGTCCCTCGGACCATGAGGGTAGGGGCGTGGCATTGACACAGTTGACCCTCGCAGGCGAGCCTACTAGCCAATTGATCCTAGCCGGGCCTTCCAGGACCACCTATCTTGTCGAAGCAGGGGCCAAAGTGTTGTATTGAAGCTGGGCCCCTCAACCACCAGGATCACCCTTTCTGAATTTCCACGGGTCGCAGCACACGGCAAACATGCCGGATTCCATTGATGTAAGCCTGGAACCTGGGCTGTGGGCGTTGGATCCTAGTGATGCTAGTCTGGAAGTCCAGCAGCGTCACTGGGAGGTCCCCTCACCATGTACAGGTGCCCACGTTGAGGGGCGCTTGCTTAGCACGGATTCACTTAGTGCTCTGTTTTTCCGGAACGAATTATCAGCGTTAAGTGGGGGTCACCTGTAATTATATTTCAGGAAGGCTTTTGATACTGTTTCACATAACAGATTGCTGTACAAACTGGAGCAATGTTGCATTAAGGGCAAGTTACTACTATGGATAAAGGGAGTTAAGTGGAAGAAGACAGAGTAGTTATCAATGGGCACCACTCTTCACAGACTAATGTTATTAAGGGAATTCCCCAGGGTTCAGTGCTGGGTCCATTGTTGTTTTCAATATTTATCAATGATATGAATGATATTTATCAATGAATGTATATCACACTTACTGTCTAAGTTTGCAGATGATACACAAGTTGGTAGAGTGGTTAATGACAGTCACCAGGATGAGCAACAGCAAGTAGCTACGAAAATTGGATTGATGGACTGAGAAAAGGCAGTTGAAATTTAACATTGACAAATGCAAAGTACTGCACATGGGTAACAGTAACCCCCAAGTAACTTATCAACCATGTGGTACTACACTCAGACACGAAGTTTCCTGAGCAGTGCAGACATGCTGCCAGGGCCGCTCATGGTGTTTTGTCAATGATATACAGAAACTTTGCTAGCAGGGATAAGGAGGTGATTATCCCTTTATATAAGACCATGGTTAAGCCACATCTTGAGTACTGTACACAGGTCTAGAGAAAAATTGCGTCCATTTTTATATCAACAAGCATTTTGATGTAGCCGAGTGGTCAGGCACGTGAGTGCAGTAGCATGAGTGGACCAGGGTTCAAGCCCATGACTACTAAAAATTATTAAAATTTGTATTGATGATTTATTAAAAACTACACTGACCTGGTGGTCATGGTGGAATATAAAAAAGAACATTTTCTTTTCTTCGTTGCTCAGTGACAAACAAAATGCCTTTATACTTTCTCATTTTTTTCTTGTTATTAGAATTAATTTTTAACACATCCATTAGATTCCAATAAGAATTAATCAAAAATACATAAAATCAATAAATTAATAGTTTCTTTCCTCTCTTATCGGACAAATGATGGTATTATTGGGAAGTGGTAATTGCAGTTCTAAATCAGGACAATCCCGGCCATATCGGGACAGCTGGCCACCCTGATTAACATCATCCCTTTTGTGTGTGCTACTTGAGATTTTGTGAAAATGTAATCAGCATTTAGATCACTTAACCATTTACGGCCTTTATACACTTCAGTGAGGTTACCACAAAGGTATACCCAGTTTCCAAAGATTTCAATTCATAGATCATCTACTAATTCCAACTAATCCCAAAGTACTTTGTTCATTTTTAGCTGCAGCAATTTCGCTTCCACTTTACTCTTACTGTTCCTGCTCTTCTCTGCACCCTTTCTAACAGATCGATGTCCTTTCTGGAATGGCTTCAAACCTGTATATTTTATTCAGATGAGGTCTAGCCCCTATCCTGTATATTGGGCAATGGTCATTTGTGCAGTCCAACAATTTCACCTTCTCTTTATCAACTACCTTCAGTTTAGTGTTATGCGAACAGTATTTTATTCTGGGATTACTATTGGGTACTCAAATGTAGTACCTTTCAGCTGCCACTTTTCAACACATCCACTTCATTTATCTGGGTATTCTTGAAGTAGCATACATACCTTAGTTAATCCAGGGTGGTGATATAATGACGTTTAAGCGAAATATTAATTTTGCAACATGTGATTTACTCTGGAGGAATTTTTTGTGCATAATAACTTTATTTCACAGCATGTTGGATGTTTTATCTAGTTTGTTTCAGTTTCATGTATGCTTCATTATTTTTATAATGTAATATTAGATATCATTATTATTATTATATTACTTTTGGATGACTTCTTCAATCACTGTGTAAAGTATACTTAGAGCATTACAACCTAAAAGGCTCATAGTTATCCAAAAAATAATCATAAATTAGACAGAGACTGCTTTACAAAGTAAAGCATAATCTAATTTATGACTGTTTTCTAGAAATGAAAAAATTACCCCAGGGGCTCACATCTGGTGAGTATGGGCTTGGCACAACCAAGATCCTAAACTGGATATCATCATTCTTCTCTTTCGTGGCGATTCTCTTCTACTTCTGACTGTTGCTCTCTCTCAGGGTAACTCAGAAATTTTTTTTGGCTGGTGCAGCATAAGCCTCAGGCTTCCTTGCACCATATGACTAATAATAATAATAAGAAGATATTAACCTTTTAACGAGGCCTTTCTTTTGAAAGTTGTGCAATACCAGTGCAACTTACTGTGCAGGCAAAGTTTTTTCTACTGTGAACATAAAGAATAGTAGAATAGGCTGTTTATGGTAAAGAACTGTCCCATATTTACATATATTTACTTCCATTTTCAAATTTAAAATTTTTTTAAAAGTTTAGTTCAAATTTAGTATGCTGTGAATCATATGAAATATAGACATCATTAGTCTTCCAAGAGCTGTTTTTGAAAGATTTGTTACTATTCTTACACAAGTAGAGGCTCACATCTGGTGAGTATGGGCTTGGCAAACCCAGGATACTGAGCTGGATATCATCATTCTTCTCTTTCCTGGTGATTCCTTTCTACTCTCTCTCTCTCTCTCTTCTCAGGGTAATGTGTGAATTTTTTTTAGCTGGTGCAGCATAAGCCTCAGGCTTCCTTGCATCATATGGCTAATAATAATAAGTAGTGCAACTCGTTTTGCAGCCCAAGTTTTTACTGCTGTGAACAGAAGTTATAATAGAGTAGATTGTCTATGGTAAAGAACTGTGCCAGGCATTCCTGTAGACACCAATGGATAATGAGGTGTTTTTAAAAGATTCATTAATATTTTTTTCATTACTATTTTGAATAATAAAGATGAAAACACCAAAGGCAATATTCGTTTGGGAGAGGAGTTAGTGACATTCAAATTTCATATGATTCACGGCATACTAAATTTGAACTAAACTTTTAAAAAAATTTTAAATTTGAAAATGGAAGTAAATATAAGTTTATAATAAATGCTATATATGTTTTAAATGTTTTAAAAGCAATTTATACAAATAATCAACACACACACATATAATATAAAAATATATTGTGTAATATAATATTATATATTATAATATAAAAAATATAATATAAATACATAATATAGAAATATATACAGGTAACCCTCGTATAGCACGGTTATTAGGTTGCTGTAAAATATCATGTTGTGCGAAACCATGTTATACGGGACTAAGAAAAAGTACAACGGGGGAGAGGTTATTCAGCTGCCACTTTTCAACATATCCACTTCATTTATCTGGATCTTCTTAAAGTAGCATACATACCTTAGTTAATCCAGTGTGGTGATATAATGATGTTTAAGTGAAATATTAATTTTGCAAAATGTGATTTACTCTGGAGGAATTTTTTTGTCCAAAAGCTAACAAAAATACACTATTTCGTTAACAAAATGTTAACAAAACTAACAAAAATACACCATTCTAGATTTCGTGCATCTTCTGCTCTCTTGAAAAATTCAGTAATCTGGGTTTGTTTCCTTCTGCTTGATAAATCTTTGTGAATTTCATCGTATGGAACTAAGCATTTTTTAAACTCCCTTTTGAACTTTGGTCACCTTTCATTCAAGAATCTGCATTCAAAAAATAAGATTCTAATTGCTCGGCTAACTCTATGCCTTCCCCTTAGTGTAAAATTTTGAAGTTTAGAATTTTCATCTGCAATATCATCATCTCAATTGATTTGATTTTAACTCCAATACCATTTGCACCAAATCTGCTTCGCTGGCTTTGTTTTCTACCAGTAATTCTTGAACGTCTTCAGTAATCATATCTTTTTTTTATTGTTTTAGTAGCATCGGCAACTAAGTTACTCTGTGTATATTGTCTATAAATTGCATGTGTCCTGAGGTCGATTTATCTGTTTTGCTGGAGGAAAAACCATGCTACCCTCCCCCGAACCAGACTAACTCAGCCAAGTTGTGAAAAAGACCCATAAAAATTCCTCCCTTCATCAATGGGATTCAAACTCGGGTATTTTCCGCCAGTGTGGGGAAGGAGGAGGAGGGCGATTCTATCAACTGTGCTATCCACGAGGGCTTCGGTAGTCATATCATCAAAACCTTGCTCTCCTATCGACGTAGCAAGTTCTACTATTGCACTGATTCCGTTTTCTGCCCATTCGATCATATTTCCTGAATGAACTGACTTGTGGCATACATTTTTCCGCACGCATTTAACGTTGGCAGTTTTACTTCTTTCAGCGATAAAGCTATGATTCTGATACAGTCTACAATTCAGAAATGTTTCAATGCCTCCATTACTTCAATAGATTCGGAATCAATTTTTTCCAAAATCCATCGTAACGATTTTCTGAAGGAATGAGTTTTAAAGGTGGATATAATGCCTTGATCTAATAGCTGAATGAAAGAAGTTGTATTAACCCAGTACAACTGTAGCAGTAGGAACATAACTTCAACGTTTGGATGACTTAAATCTTTTGGATGGCCTGGTGTGCTATCCAATAGTAATAAAACTTTAAAATCTAGATTTTTCCACAAGTTCGACAAGTACTTGTGGAAAAGTCTTTTCCACAAGTTCGAATTTCCCGACAAAATAAAATACAGGTATTTCTCAATAACTTTTTTTTGACTAGCGAGTCAACAGCTGGGATTCAAAAAGAGTGGAAATGTTGGAAAATTACATCCAACATAATAGCACGGTTCCCGTGCGCAAAAGCTCAAAAATACTCTGTTATGCGAGGTTTACCCAAATTTTCTAACTGTGTTAGAGCGAAACCGTGTTGTGCGAGGATTGCCGCAATTTATCAATTCGCGTTAGAGCGAAAACATGTTGTAGAAGTACCGTGTTATACGGGGGTTGCCTGTACATATAAAACTGGAAATTGAAAGAAATAAAAGATTATAAACACTAATAAGAAAAATTATAGACAATATTTTGTATATAATGAATTTTTTCAATTTTCAACAGAATTATTTTTTTTTGTTTATTTGAATTTTAAAAGATGTAAAAAACAAGACTTTTTTTTTTAATGTTTAGTTTTTGTACTAAAAACTAAAAAAAAAATACAATAAATATTGCAATCCATTAAGAAAAGATGAAATATTGGTAAACTTCAGGCAAAATTTAAAAATACCCATAAACCTTTTTCCAAAAATAGAGAGAAAATTTACACCTGTCAGTTGTAACACCACCATTTCTATAACAATTGGGGGGCACCACTAAAGGGATTAGGGCAAGTTTCCAGCATTGCCTCCCTTCCTCCCCATCTCCTTCAATCCATGCACGGTACTAAGTACTATAAGTAATTGCTGCTACAGATAAAGGGATGGTCACGTGGAAGTAAATAGAATGAGCATTGCTCTGCTTGGCCTAATATTATTAGCAGAGTTCCCCCAGAGTTCAGTGCTGGACCCATTGTTGTTTTTGTCAATATTTTATTAATGATATTGATTCCGTAGAAGAATAAAAGGAATTTACCTCAATACGATATGCAGAACACTTACTAATGACACTCTCCAGCAAATAAACAAATATAAAATTAATTTTATATTCATTTAATTTTCATTTTATATGCCCATTCATGTGCATTGTCCAAGAAAATCAGGATGCCATCAAAATTTAGTTGACTCAATCCATTTAAGACCGTAACTACTTTTGTTTTCCTGACTAATGTTCTTGTTTTTTTCTGCATCCATTCACAGATCTACATCCTGTCTTCCTAAAGTGAGGCTTCTAAACCTGTATGAAACCTCTCCTAAAACCTCCGTGACAGCACAATGCTTTCACCACTTATCACTCATTTGGAGATTTCTGGGTTTGAGTCCTGTCTTATACTGGAGAAATTTATAAATGCATCCTCAACTGCAGCTGTACTTAGCCAATCTCAGGTGCATGGAGCAGGATTTCTCCTGTGATTTATGAATGAATGTGGGTTTTTCAGAACACAACAATAACAAGCAAACTGTTGTGTGAACACACCTCTACAGACATAACACATATGTTGCAATATGTACGAAGTCACAATGATCCACTTATAATGCTACAACAACAATCAAAACTGTATACAGTGCTGCTCAAGGTGGGCATATACATTCAGATAATCATTTCCTTGTCCCTTCTGGCACAACATCTGTATATCATTAATAGAACCTCCATGCAGTGTCTTACAAGCCTGTCTGCACTGCACAGAGATCTTCATGTTGGCCAGTACAATTACTCCCCCCCAAAACTGTCTTTTTCGTTCTCCAACAACACAAGTGGGTATCACTAAAATTATATACCATTCAGGGATTACTGTAACCATATGCAGTAGAATGTATTACCAATGTTAAATGGTCATTGTTTGTTAACAATAGAGACTGTTTTTACAGATACGATACACTTAAATAGAAGGGGTGCATGAATATATGCTGATACTATTGAGGCAATGGTGGGTTGGAAAACTGATAACTTGAGGGTGGATACATGGGTTAATACATTAACTAGGGCCACAGGCAGATGCCTGGAAAGCAAGGTGTTGGGGGCATTAGCATTAGTAGAGGCATTTGATGCAAGAAAGCAAGCTTATGCAGCATCAGCCAAAAAAAAAAAAAAAATAAAGTAAAATAAATAAATAAAAAATAACCACTTCCACTTCACCCCTCTGTTCGTTCGAAATACCTGTCCAGCTGAGCCTTAAACTTATTTAGGCTATCAACTTCCACGACAACGGATGGAAGTCTGTTCCACCTACCAACCACCCGCTGGCTAAATGCAAATTTCCGCACATCTATCCTATATCTGTCTTTCCTCAATTTGAACTTATGCCCTCTCAGGTGATTATTCTGAGCAAGAGGAAGAATCCCATCAGCATTGAGCATGCTCAAACCATTCAAGGCTTTGTACACCTCTATCAGATCACCTCGCTGGTGCCTAGTCTCCAGACACTGTAATTCGCAAAACTTAAGCCTTTCTTCGTAAGAGCACCCCTTTGTTCCATTCACTAATCTTGTTGCCCTTCTCTGTACTCATTCCAGCAGCTCTACATCCTTGTTGAAATGAGGCCTACAGGCCTGTATACAGTACTCTAAGTGTGGCCTGACCATTGCCTTATACAAGGGAATAATCACCTCCTTATCCCTGCTAGAAAAATTCCTATATATCATTGACAATACACCATGAGCTACTCTTGCAGCCCGTCTGCACTGCTCAGAGAACTTCATATCTGCCTGCACAACCACCCCCAGGTCCCTTTCATTCTCTACCACTGTCAGTGTAGTACCACAGAGTTGATACGTTGCTCTGGGGTTGATGTTTCCCATATGTAGTACTTTACATTTGTCAATGTTAAACTTCATTTGCCACCTCTCAGCCCATCTGCTCAACCTTTCCAGATCCTGTTGCAGCAGCATAGTGTCAGTAGTGTCCCTGACAACCCTGCCAACCTTCGTATCGTCGGCAAACTTGGACATTAAGCTTGATATACCATCATCAATATCATTTATAAATACAGAGAACAATAAAGGACCCAATACTGAACCCTGAGGAACTCCACTAATAACATTAGTCCACGATGAGCAGTGTCCATTGATTACCACTCTCTGTCTTCTCCCCCTCAACCACCCCTTTATCCATAGCAGCAATTTGCCTCCAATGCCACACTGCTCTAATTTGTGCAGCAGTCTTCCATGTGCAACAGTATCAAAAGCCTTTCTAAGATCCAAGTATATAATATCCAAGTTATTCCCTGCATCCAGTTCTTTTGTGACTGCATCATAGTATCCAATCAAATTGGTCAGACAAGACTTCTCCTTAACAAAACCATGCTGTGTCCGAGCTATAACTGAAGTCTTGTCTAGATGATCCTGCAGTGGTTCTTTAACCAGTGCCTCCATTAATTTTCCGGGAACAGAAGTTAAACTCACAGGTCTATAATTACTTGTGTCAGCCTTTGATCCTCCTTTGTGAATTGGGGTCACATTTGCACTTCTCCAGTCCATGGGTACCTCCCCTGAGTCCAAGGAAGCTCTCATAATTATGGCTAAGGGTTTGCTTACTTCCTTTGCTGCCTCCTTTAATATAACTGGATAGATCCCATCCACCCCAGGTGCCTTTCTTGTGTTTATCTTTAACAATTTATCCTCCACTTTACTCTCAGTTATTACAAGATTCTCTAGCTTACTGCTAGAGTTGAATACACCTCTGGCATTCCCTTCGCTGAATAACTCCTCATGTGTGAACGTCCACACAAAATATTCATTTAGTTTGTTAGCTACCTGAGCAGGGTCATCAACAGTTTACCCATCGATATCAAGTGGACCAATCTGATTCATGCCCTTCCTTCTAGAGTTTACATAAGTAAAGAACTCTTTCCTGTTTTTCTTCGCATCCCTTGCCAAGGATCTCTCGTAATCTGCCTTTGCCTGCCTAACCTCCTTTGTAACTTGGTTACAGATCAACTTGTATCTATCATAGGCTTCTGTGTCACATGTTAATTTGTATGTATCCCATGCATTTTTCTTCTCTGCCATATGCCTCATTAGTTCATCTGACATCCATTTAGGCCTAAACCTTGAACAATATTTCTTAGTTGGTATGTAAAGCCTAGTAGCTTGCAAGATAAGTTCTTTGAATGCTTCCCATTTTGAATTTGCTGTTGGTAACATCATCACTTGATCCCACTGTATAGAATTTAAATACTGTCTCAGTCCATCGTAGTCGCCTTTATGAAAGCAATACCCCTTCCCTTTACCCCTAATGGTAGTTACCTCTTTGAGTAAATCCCACTTCAGCACACTGTGATCACTGCCACCCAGTGGTTCATTTATCTGCAGATTCTTAATGCATGAAGAATCACTGCTGATAATCAAATCAAGAGTATTACTCCCTCTAGTTGCCTCCCGAACATGCTGATGTAGAAAACAATCATCCAATAAATCCACAAAAGCCTTGCTAGTGTGTGAGTGACCAGCCCCCAAATTCCAGTCAATATCTGGGAAATTAAAATCCCCCGTTATAAGACTCTTTGATTTACTGGCCCACTATTTCTCTGTACAGTTTCTTATTATACTCATCAGAGTCATTAGGCCTATAGCACACTCCTACTCTCAATTTTGATCTCCCAATACTTATGTCACACCAAAATGACTCGACACTGCACTGTCCAGTGATGTCGACTGGCTTCACTTCCTTGGATTTTATGAGTTTCTTAACTAATAGCATAACCCCTCCTCCCTTCCTATCCTGTCTATCCTTTCTGTACACATTGTACTCCCCAAATTCCAGTTCTGCATTCCTTATATCTGTGTGACACCACATCTCTGAAATCCCCACAATATCTGCCTTTGATGTTTTGAGCAATAACTCAAAT
Source organism: Mastigoproctus giganteus (assembly GCF_048544385.1). Classification (NCBI taxonomy): domain Eukaryota; kingdom Metazoa; phylum Arthropoda; class Arachnida; order Uropygi; family Thelyphonidae; genus Mastigoproctus; species Mastigoproctus giganteus. The sequence continues at coordinate 127,843,042 of NC_143581.1, read as the reverse complement.
TCATCATATTTATTTACTAAACTCCTAGCATTGGTGTACACGCAAGTATACATGCACCTGCTCTTCCTCTTAGCCACCCTAACACAACCCATGTGTTTACTTGTACCCCCATGATTCCCAGCAGTCTCTGTAATATCCTGCATCTTATTTTCCAGGCTGCTGCTCATTCCAATAGAAGCAGTGGAAGAATCACTTTCTCCTCTGCCAGTGGCTACTGTTAATCTATTAGTCCTTGTATCCCTCCAATCTTGCAGTTTTCCGACCCACCAAACACTGCCTCGATAGCATCAGCAAACATTCTTGCACCCTTTCTATTTAAGTGTATCCCATCCCTGTAGAAGCAGTCTCTCCTGTTAACAAGTACAGACCAGGCTGAAAAAAATTCTACCCCTTGAGCCCTGCACAATCTTTCCAGGGCCGAATTGATCGACAGGGCTCTCATCATATACTCCCTCCTATCGTGTCTGGGCAGAATTGCAGACACTTTCAAATTCAACCCTAATTCAAGGCTTTTTTTCATCAGTGACCTGTGCTTGTTAAGTAATTCCGCCGGTCTCCTACTCTTAATATCATTAGTGCCAACGTGTACAACTATATCACCTTTTGTGCCCTTAAAAGATGATATCCACTCTACAACGTCATCAACCTTTGCCCCTGGCAGACATACCCTTTTCCTGTTCCACCTATCCTTTTTACAAAGCATGTTTTCCGTTTCCCTGACAATAGAGTCACCAACAACTACTAGTTCCCTTTGGACCAGTGCATTCTGCCTTGGGGGTTGCCGCTGTGTTGCGCGATGACCAAGTGCAAGCTCTGGCATTGGTGTGGGCAGCTGAGAGCTTGATGGGCCCCTCACTTGTAATCCTTCGAGGGCATTCACCCTGTCCTTCAAGCTCTCATATAGGCCCATAACAACGCTGAGTTGTAGCCTGATTTCCTTACACTCCTTGCATCGTGCACATACAAAGACATCCCCCACGGCAGTATCGTGTCCCATACCTGACTGCTCCGCAAACATCAAGCAAATAGTGCATCTTAAAAGGCTGTGATTCAGAGGGCAACTGGCTCCCTCAGTTCTCTCCTGGGCCATAGCATTCCCATTAGCTTGAAACTTTTGCTTTGCTGCTCTGGTTTGAGTCATTATTTCGATTTACTTTCAATAAAATTTCAATTTCAGTATAAAAATAAATCCTAAACTTGTATCCCAAAACAGTTATAACGCTATATTTATGTTTCAGTAACGAGTGTTATCTACGAAATCGACGAGTGTTATCTACGAAATATTTATGTTTCAGTAACGAGTGTTATCTACGAAATCTACGAGTGTTATCTACGAAATATTTATGTTTCAGTAACCAGTGTTATCTACGAAATCTACGAATATTTATGTTTCAGTAACGAGTGTTATCTACGAAATATTTATGTTTCAGTAACGAGTGTTATCTACGAAATCCCTTTATATAACTTCCGTATCATTATGTATTAATTATTTATTTTTACTAATTATTTATGTTACGTAACCTAAGTGGTTATATGTATAGTTAAAAGTACAATTTAATTGCCAATGAAGTTCGACAAGATTAATAGATTTTACTGATTAATTTTCCCGTAACAATTTGCGGCTCTTTACGAACGGTAAACACGTGGATTTGATACCCATTCCGATACTAAGTAATACCTACAAAATCTCTATCTACGTTACTTTAAACTTAAGTACCGTAAATAGGAATATAAAGCTACTCTAGAAAATAAGTTAATAGGTCAATTTAAACTAATAAAGCAGAAAATAAATCAGAAAAAACCTATCTGTTCCAAGAGCAGCAGAAAGGCACGTCCGCACCGGCAACCCTCGTCCTCAGACTCAGACTCATATCAAGCCTTACAGTGGATCATTATGAAACAAGAAAAATACATGGACTGTTAGGGTAACTAAGAGTAAGAACAGGTGCATGTATACTTGCTTCTTTTTTTTTTTTTTTTGTAGTCGTTGGCGCATCGGCTTCTGTGGCCATAATGCACCTCCCAAGGTTTTTGCAGTACTTTGATCCAAGCCTGAGGCGGGATTCAAACCCGCGACCTTTGGGTTGCCAGGCAGGCACTTTACCCAATGTATACTTGCATGTACACTAATGTGGTAGATGCACAGTAAATAAATCTGATGAATTTGAAATACTAATTAAGTCATCAAATGCTGACATTGTGGGGATATCAGAGATAAGGAATGCAGAATTTGAGTACTAGTAGTACAGCATGAACAGAAAAGACAGACAGGATGGGGGGGGGGGTTGAAGTCATGCTTTTAGTTAGGAAGCATATTAAATCTAAGGCAGTGCATCCAGTTGACATGGGTAACCAGTGCAATGTTGATTCAGTTTGTAGTGGCATAAGCACTGGGAAAATAAAATATAACATGAATATAACAAACATCTATACAAAGAAACAGAATGGTGAATTTTAACTTTACAGATAATGACTGGAAGTTATAGGTTGGTCACCTAACATGTTAGCAAGACTTTTGGGTTTTACTGGATGATTGTTTTCTACAGAAGAATGATAGAGAAGAGAAGAAGCAATACCCTTGATCTACCTATCAACAGCAACTCTTCATGCATTAAGAACCTGCAGGTAAAGGACCCTCTGGGTAGCCATGATCACAGGTGCAGATAAGAGATTACTTAAATTAAGTTACCAAGAGCAGCAAAGTCTAAAGATTAAAGCATTCGGGGAAGTAATCATAAGAATTTGGCTTTTAATCCAATTAAGAAATACCATTCCAGGCTAGACCTAAACAGATGTCAGATAAGGTGATGAGACTTGTGGCTGAGAAGAAAATTGCATATAACCCGTATCACCAGATAATTTATATACAGGGATGTATATAAACTATCTGGTGATACAGCAGCCTATGGTAGATGGGAACAGGTATCCTGTGTGTTATCAGACACTCAGCCTAAAACACTGATGGATCCAATATCTCTCTATTACAGAAGATTTAGGAGAAGTCCGGTTGGCCTGCCTCCCTAAAATCCACTCATGCACACCTCGATAATAAGCCCTGTTACGTCACTCAGGTGGCAACGAACGTGTAGAGTGGTTCTCTTCAAGATGCCTGGTCAGCGTGAAGAGGAAAAGACCAAACCTTCCAGCAATGAGAGCACAACAATACAAATGGCCCTCAGTCCCCAGCAGCTTTCACTCTCCCTCTTACGGCAGCGAGAGGATCAGAGTGGAAGCAGAGGGTGCTAAGAATCTCTGGGTACGACCAGGCTGCCATGCACGGAAATTGAACTTGGCCTGTTATAACGTACGATCACTCATCAGTGAAGACAGGATATTAGAGCTGGAAAAGGAATTAGAAAATGTGAATTGGAATATCATCGGTTTGGCTGAAACAAGAAGAAGAAATGAACCACTTATAAGTTTATCAAGTGGAAATCTGCTGTACACCAATGGAAACAGTGAAAGGAGTGAAGGTGGAGTTGGGTTTCTGGTCCATAAAGATTTTAAAAACAACATTTTGGAAATCAAAAGTACATCACCAAGGGTGTCAAGACTAATACTCAAGATTTCTAAGAGGTACAAGCTAAAGATTATAATGATTTATGCACCAACGTCGAGCCATGATGATGAAGAGGTTGAAGAAATGTACACTGAAATTGAGAGTCTTCTAGATGAGCAGAAAACCCACTACACTATTATTACGGGGGGACTTCAATGCTAAGGTTGGAAAAAGGCAAAACAGCACAGAAAGAGGAACTATAGGAAATTTTGGAATTGGTGAAAGAAATAAAAGAGGTGAAAGACTTGTGGAATTTGCAGAATCTCAAGGAATGTCAATAATGAACACTTTTTTCAAGAAAAGGGTGAACAGAAAGTGGACATGGAAGAGTCCAAATGGATTAACAACTAATGAAATCGACTTCATCCTCAATAACAGAAGATATATTGTGAATGATGTTACCGTCCTGAATAAGGTAAATGTTGGAAGTGATCACAGAATGGTAAGATGTACACTTGATATAGATGTAGGAAAGGAAAGGAAAAAACTGACTCGAGTAAATAATACAAAGGTCTTTGAAATAACAGAGGAGGAGAAAAAGCAGTATGTACTGGAACTTAAGAAAAAGTTTGAGCTTCTGCAGACTGCTCAGGACCAAGATATCAACGAGGAATATTACAACTTTTTGAAAGTGATAAAGCCCAAGAAACCTATAGGGAAACAGAAATCCAAAGAAGAAAAAATTAGTCAAGAAACACTTGTCATGATGAACCAAAGACGACAAATGAAGAGCAAGAAAAACACTGACAGGGAGAAAATTGAGTATACTGAGTTATGCAAAGCCATTAGAAAGAGACTCAGAGAGGACATAAGAAGATTTAACACAAGAAAAGTAGAACAAGCATTAAGGGAAAACAAAGGATTTAAATCAGCAGCCATGAGCAGTAATACAGAAAGACAAATGATACTGAAACTGAAGAATAGCGATGGTGTACTTATAAACAGCAGAGAAGGCATAATTCAAATAGCAGAAGACTACTATAGAGAATTATACAAGGAGCGATGGAATGATACCAGCAGTGGGGAAGATGGATTGCAAAGTAGCAACACATACGACATACCCGATATTCTTCCTGATGAGGTAGAACATGCATTGAAGAAAATGAAGAATCGGAAAGCCCCGGGGGAAGATGAAGTTACTGTAGAGTTGTTAAAGTTGGGAGGAAGAGATATAACACAAAAACTGGCAAGGCTCTTCACAAAGTGCATTAGAAAAGGTGTGATGCAATCATAGTTTTGCTACATAAGAAAGGAGATAAATCAGAAATTGGAAATTATAGACCAATTAGCTTGTTATTCCATATCTACAAGTTGTTCACAAGGGTCATTACTAACAGATTAGAAAGAATACTTGATGAGAATCAACCGAAAGAGCAAGCTGGCTTTAGGACAGGATTCTCAACTATGGATCACCTTCACGTAATATCACAGCTAATGGAGAAAGCAAATGAATATAAAACACCATTATGCCTGGCATTTGTGGATTATGAAAAGGCATTTGACTCCATACAGCATAAGGCAATGTTTCGGGCACTGGAAAGACAAGGCATAGATACTCCATATATTATGATTTTGAAGAAAATATATGAGAGTGCTACATCCTTTATTAGACTAGACAAAGACAGTAGCAAATTTAAAATGGAGAAAGGAGTTCGACAAGGAGACACAATATCTCCGAAGGTGTTTACTGCTGCCCTTGAGGAAGCTTTCAGAAGATTAGACTGGTCGCAGAAAGGAGTCAATGTGAACGGGGAGTACCTAAACCATTTACGATTTGCAGATGACATTGTGGTCATTAGCCACGATCCCAAAGAATTAGAGGAAAATCTTAATCAGTTATGCACAGTTAGTAAGGATTTTGGACTAAAGATGAATATGGCTAAAACAAAAGTAATGATGAACAAGTATGCCACGGAAAGGGAAATAATGATTGAAGGAGCAGTAATTGAAAAGGTGGAGTCATATACTTATCTGGGACAAGTTATTAGCTGTAATAATGATAAATGGCTGGAAGTCAAGAGAAGAATAAATTTTGGATGGATAGCATTCAGGAAATATAGTCACATACTGAAGAGCAATATCCCAGTTTGTCTGAAACGTAAAATAATGAATCAACGTATACTCCCCACCATGACTTATGGAAGTGAAACTTGGGCACTCACCAAAAGAATGGAAGAGAAGCTAAGAACTACACAGCGAAGAATGGAACGAATTATATTGGGAATCAGACTGTTAGATAAGAAGAGAAACACATGGATTAGGCAGCAAACTCAAGTAAAGGACATTCTTATCAAAACTAAAGAACTAAAATGGTCTTGGGCAGGACACATAGCTCGAAGACATGATGACAGATGGACTAAGAAAATAACAGAATGGTACCCAAGAGGAGCTAGAAGAAAACCTGGAAGACAAAGGCAGAGATGGATAGATGAAATTCATGAGTTTTTGAGTAGAAAATGGATGGCCAGTGCTCAAAACAGAAGGAACTGGAAAGTTGCTGGAGAGGCCTTCATCCTGCAGTGGATTGAAAATGGCTGATGATGATGATGATGAGTCCATAATCAAATCACAAAAGAGGTTAGGCATGCTAAGGCAGATTACAAGAAGTTTATGACAAAGAATGCCATGAAAGGGGCTCACATCTGATGAGTATGGGCTTCCCCCAGGACCTCTTTGTGAGGAGGAGAACCTTGATCACGCACTCACTGAATGGAAATAGTACCAAAGCTTAAAAAGATACACCTCCCACCTGAAACTTTCTCTTGAAGGCTACATACTGACAATATTACCATCAGGACCTCAAACTACTGAACTGATACAACTCTTGGGCTTGACTAGACCCAACTCACATGGACTAACTATCCATGGGTCTGACTCACTCCTGAAATTGATATCAACAACTCTGCTTATGGATCATGCTCATGCTAACCCAACCTTATGGTTGGGTAGTATTTTTTGGTTGTAAGATCTGCTAACCCTGGGGTTCCAGGTTGAGATTGCAAACCCTGACATCAGTCAAGGTAGGATATGCTAATCCTGCAGGATAGGATGATAACATGCAAACCCAACCTCCTGGTTGGGCAGGATCTGCTGACCCTTTCTCCAAACAGAGTGGGACTACAATGGTTTCAACCATCATCACACCTTAAACGCCCAACAGAAGGCTCCCTTACTGTTTGTCCTTTTCCCCTTTTCCTTCCACCTAGTGGAACAAATGCTCCAATGGGGATGCCTTTGTCTTCACCCCCTCGCTCTTACTTCCCCTTCTGTATACCCTGTATCCCCCCCAGCACTCTACTTTTTTGACGTGAATAATGTCTATGCTGGGGGTACCCTATGGTACTCAGGCTGTCACGAAAAGTGAAACGTCTAATCGCTGTTATAAAACTAATAGACAATAGCATAAACAATTTATACTTATTTTGTTGGGTATATAATGCCGTCAACGAATATACAAGAAACTATTAGAAATTTTGATATTAAATATCATTTTTATCGAAAAAACTAAAGAGTTCACATTTTGGTCATTTGCCGTTGCGCCTTAGTTACTGTCACTCTCACAATAGCAGTGCAACAAGTACAATGCATGCACCCAAGAAAACAATTGTATGGAATAAATGCAGTGATGCAACAAGTTGCATACAACTGAGCAACAAAATTGTTGCCCTTTGAGAGTCTACAAGGATATATAAATACATTTCAAATAGGGTTTTTAGTTTTCAAGAGTTGAACAACTCGTTAAAGTAACTACTTCATTCAGTTACTTTGCATTTGTCGAGCAGTGCAGTTGTGTTTCATTTAGTTAAGTTGTGACAATGTTGAAAGCTACATCAACTAAACGTGTTCAAAGATTTTGACAAAGTCACAAATCTAACGTTGAAAAGCAAGCACCAAAAAAGCATCGGCAGCAGAATGAAAGAGAGAGTCATAAGCATAAACGCCAGCAAGATCAATTAGAGGCAGATGTTATTCACGGATCCTCCATGGAGCTAACGTTGACTTTTTCTTTCTTTTTTTTTTTTTAACTTTGTCTCTGTCCAGTAAGTTCAGGCAACTCTGGCAGAGACCAGCCAGAGAATAATGGGCAGTCTGGCTACCTCCAAGTGGTGTGTGTGCGGGCAACAAGACCAAATTTTTGACTTATAACAACACATGGGATTTGGTATATACAGTCAAATGGGCTGAAGATAACTGACTTTTACCAGTGTTAATGTAATGAAGTTAGTATAAAAGAGGTATAATTTTAGAATTATGACCAAAACTCTACCTTTTTTATACTAAAAGATGTAGAGTTTTGGTCATAATTCTCTTTGCACATAGACCTTCTTCTCTTGCAATTCTTTCACTAATTCTTCATTTATCACATTTAGTAATTCCCAATCTGCTATAATTTCTTTTGAGGTATTTAATGTAGAAGAGGGGTGACTTTGACGGGAAAGTGAAATATCATGATAGCTTAATCAAAGTAACTGTATCTGTTTAAGCAAAGTACTCCCAGCAGAAGCCTTTTTAAAGATCTGATGGACCAGGTTAGTAATAGGTCTATCACAAAATGAATTATGAAAAATGGATTACAAAAAAGTCATGATAGGATAAGTGCCCATATGCTCCAGTGGCAGAAAATTTTGAAGACCCAGTTGGCACATTTTAGTCCTGGGAAGAGGAGGGGTCGCCAGCCCAGGTTTTTGGTCAAAGGGGAGTTAGGAGCAGTGCTTAATATGGCAAAGTGAAGAGTAGGGTTAGTAATAAAACTACAAATCAAACAGTAAGAAAAGTAACCTTCCTTTCTTGCTCTCTTCAAGTACCTTTTAGGAAGAAGAAGAATTGCTGTCAAATAAGAAGATTTAATAAAAACCAGAATGTAAAGGAACTAATACAATTTCTCAGAGAATCACAGTAAAGGAACAGATGTTCAGTCACAGATTTCTTGGCACCTTGGGGCCATTGTTTTGGTCCTGTCCAGAATAACTCAGATTGTAAAAAAATTTTAACAGCAAATTCTAATTAAAATAGATTAGTACAGACAGCAAAATTTATGCTAAAATATTTTACTCTCTCTCTCTCTCTCTCTCTCTCTCTCTCTCTATTAAATCCAAAGGCTGGATCCACTAGGTGGTTTATTACACAAAATAAAGAATAGCTTTACTTACATTCATTGTTTCATTTATAACTTTTTTGCCACTTGACAAGGCATCTAGTACAGTCCTAACAGCTATAAAAGTTGCTTTAACTTTTAAAGCTATCTGTTGAGGAATTCTTCCAAATACCATATTTTTATCCATGTGCTGGCTGATACAGTTAAGGTATGTATTATCAAATACATACTGTCCATTTAACACCTAAATATAAGAAACAAATTTTCAGATTCTTGTAACAAAATAATAAAAATCATAATAGTCTTGTTTTCTAAATACAAATTGGCATGCGTTAACTAACTGAAGATTTTCACTGGCAATGCACTGTGTATTTGTTCACATAATATGTTTTATAAACTATCTATAACACTGGTCAACACATAAAATGTTACAAAAACAAAATACTCAATCTTGACTAATTTCATGTTGCTGAACCTGAAAATCACATTAAAATTTGTTGACTGGCTCTTGTTTTCAAATTACAGTTGGGGTCTCATATTAGCGAGTTACTCTACATTATCAACTAAGCTGATGGGATTCTTCCTTCCTCTTGCTCAGAATAATCTGAGAGGGCATAAATTCAAATTGAGAAAAGACAGTTGTAGGATAAATGTGTGGAATTTGCCTTTAGCCAGCGGGTAGTTGATTAGTGGAACAGACTTCCATCTTTTGTTGTGGAAGTTGATAGCCTAAATAAATTTAAGGCTGAGCTGGACAGGTATTTGGAAAGAAGGGAGGGGTGAAATGGAAGCGGTTTTTTTTTTTGGCTGATGCTGCATAAGCTTGCTTTCTTGCATCGTATACCTCTACTAACGCTAAGCTCTCAGCAAAACACATGGCAGCACTGCAGTTTCAGTACCACCACACTCTTATCACATGTTCTGCAACTGTTGCTTCGCTCTGCATCACATGATAAGTTGTTGCCTCTAATGCGTCTTCAACTCTGTTGCAGTAATCCTCAAATATAAATACTGAGTGATTTATTCTCAGTTAATGGTTTTTCTCTGTGAGATTCCTATTTTTTTGAGCAGTATTTGTGTTGTGTAAAATTAATATGCCCCGTAATTGTGTGAATAGTCCAGATTACTTCTGTTATGTATGTGGAGAAGTCACATTAGCTTCAAAAAAGTGTCCCTTAACTCGAGCCATAAAAAAGGCCTACTTTTTGGGTGTAAAGTAGGCAACCAGGACAAGAACTGGGCTCCACACATATGCTGCACTACCTGTTCATCAAACTCAATGAGCGAGTGAATCGAAAAGAAAGTTTTGTCTTTCACAGTGCCCATGATATGGAGAGAGCCAACAAATCACGTCACAGACTGTTACTTCTGTATGACGCCTCCTATTAGAAAAGGGATGACAATGAAGGAAAAAGTGAACAGTGATGTACCCAAATATACCATCTGCAATTCACTCCGTGCTTCACAGTGAAGTACTACCTATTCCTGAACCACCTGACCATTTTTCTGTACACTCTGATGAAGATACTGATGAACATCAACTTGATATACACAAAGAAGTACAGTAGATGTCCACATCAAGGAATCCACCATTTTGTCCAAACCTTTATTCTTCTGAACCACATAAGATCACAGACAGAGAGCTTAATTCTTCTTGTTCATAGTCTGGCACGACCACTAAGTCAGTAGAGTTTACAATAAATCATCAATACAAACAATAATCATATTTAGCAGCCACGGGGTTGAACCCCAGTCCACTCAAAGAGCACATGCTACTGCACTCGCGTTCCTGACAACTTGGTTATGTCAGGCCTGAATGACCTCGTCAGGGATCCCAAACTGCTGAATAATAAGGCAGAGCTTTTGGTCTCAAGGCTACAACAGGGGAATCTTCTAGATCATTCTGTAAAAGTGAAACATTTCGTACTCGAAATAAAGATTATGATAAATTCTATCAAACAGAAAGTGAACTCACTGTTTATGGCAGCAATGAACACAATGCATGTTCCCAAAGAATGGCGACATTTATATTATATTTCTAAGGTTAGCCTTAAGGGCGTGTTATTACACAATGGAACTATGGTGCCTTCAATACCTCTTGCATATGCCGTCCACAAACATGGAGAACATCCTCTTAGGTTTACTGGAAATGCCAGTTTACTGGAAATGTACACTACCAGAAGTATGAGTGGCAGATATGTGGTGATTTAAAGGTAATCGTCATTTTATTAGGACTACACTAAGGGTTACACTAAGTATTGTTGCTTTTCTCTGCGAGTAAGCAACAATACTTAGTGTTGCTTTCTCTGCAAGTGGGATAGTTGTGCCAAGAATATACACTACGAGAAGAGGAATTGGCCACAATGAATATCATTAACACCTGGAATGAAGAATGTAGCATTTGAACCACTGGTAGACCCCAAATAAAGTTTTGCCCCCACCACTCCACAACCAACTGGGGGTTCATGAAAAATTTCATGAAGGCTTGGAAGTGAACAGTCCTGCATTCACATACTTGCAAGAGAAATTCCCAAGACTTAGTACAGAAAATATTACGGCAGGTGTTTTCATTGGTCCACAAATAAAGCAACTTTTTAAAGACGAACAGTTCGAATGTGCCCTTAGTGATAGTGAGAAATCAGTGTGGAAAGCCTTTCGAAATGTTTCGACTCATTTTCCAGGAAATGTAGAAAGCTCGCAACTACAGGCAGCTTGTGAAAGATCTCTTTACTTCTTACAAAGCTATTATAAGTGTAAAGTGTGTTTAGGGTCTGACGGCACCAAGGGTTCTCCCATCTCCACATAGTATACATTGTTGTATGTTACAGTACACTGTAAAGGCCCAGAGATTTAAAAGTGTATAGATATTGTTAAGTGTAGTGTCATGTACCGTTGTTCATCTGCCCATTTAGCCAATAGACACCTATTGGTGCCCACCGTTCCCCACACTTGGCCCTGTGGAGGCAGACAAGATACACCAGTATTTTAAATAAGTACCCTTGCAGGTCCTGCTAGGAGCTAAAAAAAAAAAAAAAAACACTGTAGGATTGAGCACTGAAAGGGTTAAAGGCCGAGAGGAATACTTGTACAATGGAATATGAAAGTTTTAAATTTAGACTGTGGGGCTTATGCTGCGAAAGTGAACAGAGTAAGGGGTAGACTGAAGACTGAGGGAGGGAAAGAAAGGGTAGACAGAGGAGGTGACCCCTGTGGTCAGTGGGGCAGGCCCATGTCACACCAGATGGAAAAGGTGGGGGGGGGGGTGGAGGAGACAGTGAAACCATCTCCTCTCCCTCCGGAAAGTTTAAAGAAAGTACCGTGCAAGAAAGCACAGGTATAAGATCGCCTAAGGTGTTGGTAGCAGAGCTGCATTGAGGTCAAGTCTATGGTGGTAGTTCTCTTTACAGGTTGGTCATTGCCAATGGTTCTAGACAGCTAGGGTTGTGGTTCACTCATGAGACAAGTCTGGTCCTTGCAGTTCATGGAGCTTTCAGGTTCAGTGTGTGGGGAGTACTACATTTGTTTTTGTTGTTCTAGGTTTGAGGTTGCGGCTAGCACTCAGTCTGTCATCAAGTTTTCAGTTGCTTGGTGCTGAGGAGAATCACTTACTGTCATGTTCCTGTCTAGGGTAGGTTGTTGTATGGTAGTGGATAGAACAGTGGCCTTTTCCCAGCAGACAGTGCTATGGGTCACTCATGGGACAAAGTCCCATCCAGGGTAGTTCTAATCATTGTCTCATCAAGGGTAGTTGTGGTCATAAGAGGGTTTGTAAGTAGTGGTAAGTAGTACGAAGCTAGTGTAAAATATGTTTGGTGTCAAGTGGCACCTGGGGACCCCCCCCTCAACGTCTCCGTGTTGCTTGCATTGTGATGGATGTGCCAGTTTACTGGAAATTCCAGAGATTTAAAAGTGTGTGGATGTTGTACATGATAGTGTCATGTACCATTGTTCATCTGATCATTTAGCCCCTGGATCCTGCTGAGGCCCAATTTGCCCCACTTTTGCCCCGTGCAGGCAGACCAGGAAACCCAGTAGTTTTAGTTGTACTCTGGCAGGTCCTGCCACCTAATTTCCTAAGATGTCAGTGGCTAGGATCTTAAAAAAAAAAAAAATTATTATGTGCTCACGTGGTGGGGAGGCACTAGAAATGGAAGGCCAAAAGCATTAGCATTAGTAGAGGCATATGATGCAAGAAAGCAAGCTTATTCAGCATCAGCCAAAAAAAACAAAAAAAACACACCACTCCCATTTCACCCCTCCGTTCGCTCGAAATACCTGTCCAGTTGAGCCTTAAATTTGTTCTATCAACTTCAACAACAAGTGATGGAAGTCGGTTCCACCAACCAACCACCCGCTGGCCAAAGGCAAATTTCCGCACATCTATCCGACATCCGTCCTTCCTCAATTTGAATTTATGCCATCTGAGCTGATTATTCTGAGCAAGATGAAGAATCCCATTGGCATTGAGCATGCTCAAACCATTCAAAGCCTTATACACCTCTATCAGATCACCTCGCCGGTGCCTAGTCTCCAGACTCTGTAATTTGCAAAACTTAAACCTTTCTTCGTAAGAGCAACCCTTTGTTCCATTCACTAATCTTGTTGCCCTTCTCTGTACCCGTTCCGGCAGCTCTACATCCTTCTTGAAATGAGGCCTCCAGACCTGTATACAGTACTCAAGATGTGGCCTAACCATTGCCTTATACAAGGGAATAATCACCTCCTTATCCCTGCTAGAAAAATTCCTGTATATCATTGACAAGACACCATAAGCTACTCTTGCAGCTCGTCTGCACTGCTCAGAGAACTTCATATCTGCCTGCACAATTACCCCCAGGTCCTTTTCATTCTCCACCACTGTCAGTGTAGTACCGCAGAGTTGATACATTGCTCTGGGGTTACTATTTTCCATATGTAGTACTTTACATTTGTCAATGTTAAACTTCATTTGCCACCTCTCAGCCCATCTGTTCAACCTTTCCAGATCCTGTTGCAGCAGCATAGCGTCAGTGGTGTCCTTAACAACCCTGCCAACCTTTGTATCATCTGCAAATTTGGACATTAAACTTGATATCCCATCATCAATATCATTCATAAACACCGAAAACAACAACGGACCCAACACTGAACCCTGAGGAACTCCACTAATAACATTAGTCCACGTTGAGCAGTGTCCATTGATTACCACTCTCTGTCTTCTGCCACTCAACCATCCCCTTATCCATAGCAGCAATTTGCCTCCAATGCCACACTGCTCCAATTTGTGCAGCAGTCTTCCATGTGCAGTATCAAAAGCCTTTCTAAGATCCAAATATATAATATCAAAGTTATTCCCTGCATCCAGTTCTTTTGTGACTACATCATAGTATCCAATCAAATTGGTCAGGCAAGACCTGCCCTTAACAAAACCATGCTGCGTCTGAGCTATAACTGAATTCTTGTCTAGATGATCCTGCAGTGCTTCTTTAACCAGTGCCTCCATTAATTTACCTGGAACAGAAGTTAAACTAACAGGTCTATAATTACTTGTGTCAGCCTTTGATCCTCCTTTGTGAATTGGGGTTACATTTGCACATCTCCAGTCTATGGGTACCTCCCCTGAGTCCAAAGAAGCTCTCATAATTATGGCTAGGGGTTTGCTTACCTCCTTTGCTGCCTCCTTTAATATAACTGGATAGATCCCATCCACCCCAGGTGCCTTTTTTATGTTTATCCTCAACAATCTCTCCTCCACTTTCCTCTCAGTTATTACAAAATCATCCAGCTCACTGCCAATGTTTACTTTACCTACATCATTCTCCTTCCCGAATAACTCCTCATGCGTGAATGTTGATGCAAAATACTCGTTTAGATTGGTAGCCACTTGAGCAGGATGCTCAACTGTTGAACCATCAATATCCAGTGGACCAATCTGATTCATCCCTTTCCTACTTGAGTTTAAATAGGTAAAGAACTCTTTTCTGTTTTTCTTTGCATCCTTTGCCAAGGATTTTTCGTAGTCTGCCTTTGCCTGCCTAATCTCCTTTGTGACTTGGTTACAGACCAACTTATATCTATCATAGGCTTCCATGTCACCCATTAATTTGTATGTATCCCATGCATTTTTCTTCTCTGCCACATGTCTCATTAGTTCATCTGACAACCATTTAGGCCTAAACCTTGAACAATATTTCTTAGTTGGTATGTAAAGCCTGGTAGCCTCCAAGATTAGTTCCTTGAATGCTTCCCATTTTGAGTTTGCTGTTGGTAACATCATCAGTTGGTCCCACTGTATAGAATTTAAATACTGTCTCAGACCATCATAGTCGCCTTTACGAAAACAAAAACCCTTCCCTTTACCTCTGATGGTAGTTACCTCCTTGAGTAAATCCCACTTCAACACACTGTGATCACTGCCACCTAGTGGTTCATTTATCTGCAGATTCTTAATGCATGAAGAATCACTACTGATAATCAGATCAAGAGTATTGCTCCCTCTTGTTGCTTCACGAACATGCTGATGTAGAAAACAATCATCCAATAAATCCACAAAAGCCTTGCTAGTGTGCGAGTGAATAACCCACAAATTCCAGTCAATATCTGGGAAATTAAAATCCCCCATTATAAGACTCTGATTTACTGGCCTACTCTATTTCCCTGTATTATACTACTCATCAGAGTCATTAGGCCTATAGCACACTCCTACTCTCAATTTTGATTTCCCTATGCTTATGTCACACCAAACTGACTCGACACTGCCCTGTCCATCGATGTCGACTGGCTTAACTTCCTTGGACTTTATGTGTTTCTTAACTAATAGCATAACCCCTCCTCCCCTCCTGTCCTGTCTATCCTTGCTATACACATTGTATTCCCCAAATTCCAGTTCCGCATTCCTTATATCTGTGTGACACCACGTCTCTGATATCCCAACAATATCTGCCTTTGATGTTTTGAGCAATACCTCAAATTCATCAAATTTATTTACCAAACTCCTAGCATTGGTGTACATGCAGGTATACATGCACCTGTTTCTATTCTTGGCTACCCTAACACAACCCATGTGTTTACTTGTACCGCAATGACTCCCAGCAGTCTCTGAAATATCCTGCATCTTGTTTTTCAGGCTTCTGCTCATTTCAATAGAAGCAGTGCAAGAATCACTTCCACCTCTGCCAGTGGCTACTGTTAATCTATTAGTCCTTGTATCCCCCCGACTAGCAGTTTTCCGACCCACCTAACTCTGCTTCGACAGCATCAGCAAAAATTCTTGCACCCTTTCTATTTAAGTGTATCCCATCCCTGTAGAAGCAATCTCTCCTGTTAACAAGTACAGTCCAGGCTGAAAAAAATTTTATCCCTTGAGCCTTGCACAATCCCTCCAGGGCCGAATTGATCGACAAGGCTCTCATCATATACTCCCTCCTATCGTGTCTGGGCAGAATTGCAGACACTTTCAAATTCAACCCTAATTCACGGCTTTTTTTCAACAGTGACCTGTACTTGCTAAGTAATTCCGCCGGTCTCCTACTCTTAATATCATTAGTGCCAACGTGTACAAATATATCACCTTTTGTGCCCTTAAAAGATGATATCCACTCTACAACGTCATCAACCTTTGCCCCTGGCAGACATACCCTGGTCCTATTCCACCTATCCTTTTTGCAAAGCATGTTCCCCGCTTCCCTGACAATAGAGTCACCAACAACTACTAGTTCCTGTGGGACCAGCGCATTCTGCCTAGGGGGCTGCCTCTGTGTTGTCTGATGACCAAGTGCAAGCTCTGGCGTTGATGTGGGCGGCTGAGAGCTTGATGGGCCCCTCAATTTATTTCCTTCGAGGGCATCCACCCTGTCCTTCAAGCTCTCATAAAGGCCCATAACAACGCTGAGTTGTCGCCTGATTTCCTTGCACTCCTTACATTGTGCACACACAAAGACATCCCTCCTGGCAGTATCATGTCCCGTACCCGACTGCTCGGTAAACATCAAGCAAACAGTGCATTTTAAAAGATTGTGATTCAGAGGGCAACTGCCCCCCTCATTTCTCCCCTGAACCACAGCACTCCCATTAGCTTGAGCCTTTTGCTTTGCTGCTCTGGTCTGAGTCATGATTCCGATTTAATTCAATAAAATTTCAAAACAAAATTAAATCCTTAAGTTATATCCCAAAACAGTTATATGTATTAATTATTTGTTACGATTAAGTCGTTATATATATATATATATATATATAGAGTTAAAAGTACAATTTAATTGACAATAAAGTTTATCAAGATTAATAGATTTACTGATTAATTGACAATATTATATTATGCACTATACTACACTAAGGTTATGCTATCGTGTAAAAATGCGGGAATTCACGAACGGTATTGGGTGAAGATGATATTTTAGATAGTTTAATTTAGATTGTGTGTGGCATTTTCTTGCGTGCTAGTAGAGTGGGGGCACTGAAGACTGGGGCAAGGAAGAAAGATACATGGACCCAGCAGGGAAGACAGCTCCAGTTTACATTGGGGCATGCCCATGCCCCACCAGAGGAAAAGAATGGGGGTGACAGGTGGGGGGAGAAGGCAGAACCATCAAAGTAGTGGGCAAAGGTGATATTTTAGATTGTGTGGGGGGCATTCTCTTGGATGTAGGTAGAGTGGGGGACTGAAGACTGGTAGGAAGAAGGGAGGAGGGGGACTGAAGACTGGTAGGAAGAAAGGAGGAGGGGGACTGAAGACTGGGAGGAGGATCATGGAGCCAATAGGAAAGACAGCTCCAGATTACAGTGGGGCATACTCATGCCACACCAGAGGGGGAAAATGGGTGTGGCACAATGAGGGGAGATGGCAAAACCATCACTGGTTTTGCCTAAGCTAGCTCCTTTGCCTAGAGCTAGCTTAGTTCCAGGCAAAGGAGCGAGGAAGAAACGGTGAAGAAACGGGAGGAGGAGAAAAGGTGAGCTAGGCAAGGGAGCTAGCTTAGGCCGCCAATAGGTCACTGCGTGCAGTGAGACTGCGATTTGTCTATGTGGCATTTGCTATAGACTGGTAGGATTGATTCTCTTCCAGGATTTAAGTCCGGGTTCTCTGATGTCCATGCGGGCCAAGTTTTGCCACCTATTTGGGGTTTGCTCGTGGGAGCCGGGTCCTGTCCAGTTAGATCAGATGTTGGCATCCATAGGATACTGTGTAGAGGGATGCTCGTCGCTTCAGTGTTCACTTCGTCTGTAAGTCAGGATTCCCAAACCAATTCTGGGTCCATTTGATGCTGGAAATGTAGGATCAATAAGTCCAGGTCCATACAGTACAGTCAATGCAAGGTCATTTGTTGAGTAGTCGCTCATGGGATCCACGTCCCATCCATGGATATTTGGAAGTGTAGGATTTATTTGCCATTTGGGTGAATTCTGTCGATGGGTAGATGTTTGGGAGAATGGAGCGCTAATCCAGGATGCAAGTCCCAGTCGTAAGTTGTGCATGGAGGCTATGCTAAGTCTTTTGTTGGGAGGTTGCACTTAGGAGCCATGTCTCGTCTGTGAGTCAATTTGCAGCAGAAAGGAATTGAGTGTGGTTGAGGTGAGTTGGGATATTTTATGGTCCAAACCCAGTAGTCTGGCATTGCTTGGAATTATAAGTTTCCACTGGGTCATGGAGCTTTCGGGTTCGGGGTTCGTGGAGTACTACATTTGTCCTTGTTGTTCTAGGTTTACAGGCAGTGGAAAGGTTAGTCATCTAGCGTATAGGCTCTGGACAAATTCAGTTAAGGCTTTGCAGGTTGTCCCATCCTCCAGCAGGTGGTGCTCCTGGTCTTTAGGGTTGCAATGCACTTGCGTGATCAACTGGGCACGTAGGTCGTCATACAGTTCACACTCATGGATCTGGTGGTCCCAAGACTAGGGGAAGTCACAGGCACACGCAGGTTGTTTTTGATTCCAAGGAGATGAAGCTTGTGACGGATCACTCCATATCCTGTAATGAGGTAGGTTACAAGCAGTCCAGGGCAAAACCATGTCGGACATTTTGGGTAAACTTGCTCCAGGTTTGGAAGGAACTTTCGTGTGACTTCCCCCTTGTCAGAGTTTGTCCAGTGCTGTTTCCAGATTGATTGCAGGTAGATTTGAAGCTTGTTCTTCTTGGCTTTCTGATTACTTGTCGGATCTGTTGTGTAGTCCAGGTATGTGTAACCTTTCCCCATCCAAGCTGCTGCAGCATGCCAGTGCGGGTCACCTCGAGTTGAGAGCCCCTGTAATCACTGGCAGTGCGTCGGTTGACACTGTTTTGCATGCTCAGGTGAGGGTCAATAAGTGTATAATATTGAGCCGTCGGCGATTTACCATGGTTGAGGCCTAATGGTACCAGGTGCCAGAGGCATATATAATTTCTGGGATGACTGCTGCTTTATAGAGGATCACCATGGTGTGCCTTTTCAGCCCCCAGTCTTGGCATGTAACTCTGGTGAGCATGGCTGCATAATTTTTAATCTTATTCTGTACGTACTTTAGATGTTGAGTGAACGACCAGTTCCAACCCAGGATAACTCCCAAGTTTTTTGATATGCTGTGTGAATGTAATATGTTAGCTTAAGGATTACCTCTTGTGTAAACTTGGACAGAGACAATGTTCCAATATCTCCTGGCTGTGTTTTAAGTGATATTATAGAGGAAATCATGACTTTTGTGTTCTCCCCTCACACCCAATAGACATTACTATGGTGGGTGTGAGGGAAGAACAAGTTGATGAGTATAATGATGTTATCATAATCATTCTCTGCACCCCTGAAAAACTTAGGGGAAATTAGTCCCAACCTTCTAGGAGAAACTTTACATCTAGGTATTTCCCACCCACCTCTCTCGAGGGGAACCCCTTTTTGAATGCAGACAGACTGCTCTGCTTCTAATTGTCACACAGACATATGACTGGTCACCTTCTACAGCTCCTAAGGAGAACTGTACACTGAACTGACTCACACCCTGATAATCCGATATCTACTCAGTCATCCAAACTGTACCAAATATGGAGGGGAAGTCAAAAAAAGCTACCATCGCTTCACAGCAGACACAAAATGAGGAACTTACTGTGACTGAACAGCATGAGGATGTGGAATACACTCACACAGGACACCCCATCTACCAAAAGAAAAAACAAAAAGCTGACTGTGCCAAAATCAGAGTGGGAAATCCACTCACAAATGAAACTTAAAGACCAGCAGCGCATCAACCTTCTCCAAACTGACCTAACTGAGGATCACAAAAAACCAATGTCACCCCCCTCTGGATCCTTCCCTGCCAGAGGGCACTGTCCCTGAGAAAACTCTAAAGCTCAGAACCAAATTGGAAGACCTGATGAAAGATCAGAACAATAGGGTAACAATGTGCTTCAGGGCCCAGATTGTAACTATATGGACAAAACTAGAAACCATCCTGCAGCAGACCTACATCGAATACAAAAAGGCTATGGCAAAGCTGGTGGTATACCTCAAAGGTGGAGCAAGAAAATGTCACAGCATGCTTTGACCTTTGCCGATGTGCTGAGGAAAAACACAACCAAACTTCCGGACATGACTCAGCCGAGAAAAAGAAAAACTCTTCTCCCCAAGCTTCATCTGGGGGTACTCAAACCAGTGACCCCAGAAGCGCCCAAAACAAGCATGGAAGTTAAGAAA
This sequence comes from Mastigoproctus giganteus, assembly GCF_048544385.1. Taxonomy (NCBI): domain Eukaryota; kingdom Metazoa; phylum Arthropoda; class Arachnida; order Uropygi; family Thelyphonidae; genus Mastigoproctus; species Mastigoproctus giganteus. The sequence continues at coordinate 127,822,755 of NC_143581.1, read as the reverse complement.
TTGGTCATAGCCAACCTATTTAATGACACCTTCATCAAGTCAATCAGGAAAACCCGTACCGCTGAGGTTATCATAGAAACTGACTCCAAAGAGGATGCCGAAAAAAATCAACAATGAAAAAATCCCCACTCTAGGGCTCTCAGCAGAACCACCATGGAACAAGGAACCATAAATCTTAATTCTCAACAAGAACAAGGATATTGACCCCAATACCCTGAAGGAAGAGCTGTGCCAAAGGAATCTCTGACGGAGCCTCTCAGATAAAGACCCAAAGGATTTAATTACTCCCAAGTATCAGACAAAATCATGGATTGGAAACTCCCACAACTGAGTGGTGGAACTGGCCACAGAGGCATGGCTGTTGCTGTTGTTGTTTGTTTGGTTTTTAGCAACTAAGGCCATATTGTTCCGGGGATATGCGGTGGTCGTTGTTGTTGTTGTTGTTATTTGGTTTTTAGGAGCATTAGCAACTAAGGCCATATTGCTCCGGGATATGCAGTTGTCATTCCCTGACCTTTCCGCATCCTCTGTATTTGGTGGTGACGGGCTCGAACCCCTGTCTAATCAAGAAGCATGTGCTATGTACTGCTGCTCCTGCCCATCTGGCTACGGAGGCATGCCAGGTCCTATCACATTGCACTAGAGTTTATATAAACTGGGGGTCACATCGTTTAGAGACCACGTGACAGTACCCAAGTGTTTTAGGTGTTGCCACTTCGGCCAACCAACCAAAAAAATGCAACACAACCACTCCCTACATGATAACAAGTGCCCAGTCTACCTCAGGGCCAAAAGTGCATATCAACTCAGAATAGATTATGGGAACTCTACTTAAACCCTACAATCACAACAAACTGAAATTCCTTCAACACAATGCACAAAGAGCAAAAGCAGTTGCTGCCCAACTAAGACAAAAGACTGAAGAGGAAAATTACGATTTGCTTCTGCTGCAGGAGCCATATGTCTATGCTGACAAGGTCAGGGAGATACCCCCTATCACACAAGATTATCAAGGTGAGACACCATGGGCATCCGTGGTGGTCCTTAACTACAACCTTACAGTTGCTAAGGTCACACATCTCTGCTCTCCCTGGGCAGCATGCGCCCACATAATAATTTCACTGGGGAGTGCTATGTAACCTCCCTCTACTGCAGACCAAGGGCAGACATACTGCCGGCTACCCAATACCTCCAGAGAGTCATCATGAATCCAGCTGGTGCCAAGATACTTGTCTCAGCAGATGTCAACTGCCGCTCCACCCCCCCTCTGGTTTAGTGAAACCCCTGATCGTAGAGGAATCAACAACAATTTGGGGAGTTTTTGGTCAGCAGTGGAATAGAAGTAATTAATCAACTGAACAACCTTCTGACCATTTCTAGCACCCTGTGGGAAGCTACTCTGGACATGACCTTGGCAACAAGCTCCTTTGCACACTACCTCTCAAACTTGACTGTGCAGGTGGGTTGGACCACCTCGGATCACCACACCATCACCTTTACATTGAACAGATCTGTAAACCACATTAGAACAGAAATACCGATACACTGTGGAAAAGGCTGATGGGGGCACTTTAGAGAGACCATCATTGTCAATGAATTAGAACTGCAAGTTGTAAACCTGCAAGAACAGGACACTGACCATCATCAGCATGCAATCATGAAAGCAATCAAACAAGTGGCTGACGCAGCTATTAAAAAGAAAAACCCTCTCCCGGGAGCAGTCCCATGGTGATCTAGAGAACTATAGGCACTCAGAAGAGGTGAATCATAAAACACGAGCCTTCCAACGGGCGAGGACAACCTGGCTCCCTGCAGAAACTGAACATCTCGGACAGCAATATTGGGAGACAAGGAATGCCTACACCGCCATGATCGAGCAGTGCAAGCATCAGTCCTGGGAGCACTTGGTCTCAACAACGGGTAACTCTGACCCATGGGGCACTGTCTACATGGTCGTCGTCACCAACAAACCTCAGAGGTGAGGTGATCCCTTCCACCCGAATCCCCCCAGGGAGGCACCAATCACACCTGGCAAGATTCTGTTCTGAACATCCTGGATACCATCTTCAAGAAGCTGAATGATCGCAACATCCCAGATCAAATGCAACTCTGTCACGACAATGACAATTACCACTCAGCACAGACTGAGGAAGCTTTCAATGAAACAGAATTAGCAAACGCAATAGCCGAAAATAATAAAAAATAAAAAGACACCTGGGTTAGATATGCTAGAACTGAAATTGTTAAAAAAGTGGCACAATACACCCTGTACCTCCTGCTTGACCTGTTTAATCATCGCCTCCAAAATGCTTGCTTTCCTACAGAGGAAAGCAGTGAGCATAAAGCTAATACTAAAAAACTGCCAAAACAAGATTTTCCAGATTCCTACCTACCTATTGCTCTCCTCTCCATTCTGAGTAAAGTCTATGAGAAGCTCCTCAGGCAGAGAACAGATATACACTACAATGCCACCCATCTACCTGCCAAAAACCAATTTGGTTTCAGACCGGGAAAATCAACAACAAACGCGCTCGAATGCATTGCCGAAGTTGTCCAAAACTGCAATCGCAAGTATCTACTGGTTATATCTGTCAAATTTGCAAGGGCGTTTGACACCCTGTGGTGGCCGAGCATCCACTGCAGGCTCAGATGAGCAAATCTCCTTGACAACCTATACAGTGTCATCTCAAGCTATCTCACAAACAGAGCTATCGTAGTCCACCCTTCTGGTGGACTACGATAGCTCTGTTTGCAAGGATCAGATCTTGGACTCCTGCTCTGGAATTATGTCCTCGATGAACTTCTAAACATGGATCCTGGCGAAGTTCAGACCCTCGCCTATGCCGATGACCTCACCCTAATCTCGCCACAGGTTCTCAGGCACAATTGGAAATTACAGCAAATCAGGTTCTTACAACTCCAGGACTGGGTGCACAAGCACCACCTCACTGTATCGGCGGCCAAAACACAGTCCATCCTACTCACAAGGGACATCTCGATCCCAGGAGACCACCTCAAATTAAAATACAAGGCAGGACCAACAAACTCAACACCCAACTTAAATACCTTGGTGTGATCATCCTTGACAAGAATCCGACATACCTTCCTCACTTAAATTACCTACAATGGAAAATCAGGAACTATGCTGCGATGATCGCCAGAGTGACATGTCGGGACTGGTGACTGAAAAAACGTACTCTGGGATTATTTTACAACGCAGTTTTTATCCCTGCCATCACCTATGCTTTGTGTGTATGGTACCACAAGTCATCCAACCGATGACTTGTGGTACCATACACACAACCAGTAGCCAACCGATGAAAGTTGGACACTTGAATGCTCAATACACCCAAACCCAATCCAAAAAAATGTTGGTTGTTGTTGTTATGGGAGTTTGATGGCGCATAAGCTGCTTTGGCTATAATGCCAAAAAATGTTGGAATTCATCCAAGCATTTTTCTGTCCTTTATTATATCGTACTGGACAGCATATTTTACCATTGGTACTGGATTTCCCAATCCCCAACAATGGTAAAATATGCTGTCCACTTGCATTTGCCCACACCATAACTGTAACACACTGTTTGTTAGCTTTGAAACGAGGAGCAGCCATTTTGCATCGAGATGCAAGTGAGATATGAGGAATTGACTTTCAATTAGGACCAGTTTCATCTGCATTGTAAACGTCATCCTTAGAAAACCTTCTTCCTCGGCCATTTTCAGAAGAGACTCTTTAAAAGCTTCTGCTTCTGAAACATCACCTGATAAAGCTTCTCCTTCAATTACAAGCTCCCTTATACCGTGATAAGATTTGAAAATTTTCAGCCATCCTGTACTGGTTTTAAATTCAGATGGACTTTTAAAATTTTGATTCAATTGTAACACTTTTTTTGCATAACAGAGGTCCAAAAATAGGTTCGCCTTCACTTCTTTTTTGCAGAAACCATAAATAAACAGCGTCTTCCAATTTCTCATCACTAGCTTTTTTCATAGTTTTCCTTATTTTAGAGCCATGTTCATTGTCAAACTTTGAAATAAACTTAAAAATTTCATTTTTTTCTGCTCTTTATGTCAGATATGGTTGCTTTACCAATGTTAAAAATCTTAGCAAGAGGTACTCCAGTTTTGCCCTTCTCCAGTCTATTAATAATTGTTATCTTGTCTTCTATTGACAACACATTGTGGTTTATTTTGCCTATAGATGCCATTATTAGCACAAAGCAATATTAAAATTAATATTAAAATATTACAATTAAATTAAAATTTAATTTATAGCAATATTAAAATTAAAAAGCAAAACGACAATATTTCACTTTAAAATAGCCATGAACAAAAACTCGAACAGTGGGTGATTAGAAACAAAATACCTGAAATAATCACACACTGCAGTGGCTCGCAGCAGATTGAGTGAAAGCTAACTGGCCCCACCCCACTCCTGCACTCACAATGGACAACAGTACAACAGACAATAACACAACAAGGTTATGGGAGACTATCCTGGGTCCACACAGCAGTTAAAGTCAACATTTGATTTTTAACTCCTGTAATGACAAATTACAGGAGTTAAGACTATTTCTATGCTGTACTGCATATATGTTCAAATAAATAATCGGAAACAAGTGCATCAAGCGGCAAGAGTAATATTTCAGCATAACAATCAGTGCACTTAAAGTAGATAGTGTAATTGTTTTTTTTTGGAGGGTAATGATTTGGATAATTGACAGTTCAGATTATCGACTTTCAGATAATCTGTAAGTTTTTTTTTTTTTTTTTTTTGCACCACCTTTAAAAATATCCTGCCGGTGCCCATGTGGTTAACTAATGAACAAACATCAAATAAAACTTGATCAACCCTAGATTTTTTTCATCATGACTACACTTACCAACACTATGATAAAAATAGAAACAAAACAATGGTATAAATAGCATGATAAAAAAAAGGAAAAGGAGACAAAGGAAAAGGGCTTATGGTTAAGGAAGAAAGTGTTAATAACATATCTGAGATTTAAGCCTCATTTTTACTATGAAAGAAGATGTTTTTAGTATATTACACATTCAACCATATCCAGCTATGTCCCCCCCGGGGGGGTCACACCCCACAGTTTGAATTCCTCAGAATATTATTTTGCATTCTGAGATAATGGGTGTCTAAATATAATCAAAAGAACTGCACAAGCAGTCTAAAACTGCATTAAAATAAAACAGTAGGAACACAAATAAACTGCACACTTGGGGGGGGGGGAGAAATCCCTGCCACAAAACAGTTACATGTAATCCACCTGCATGGCTAGCCTACAGATTACTACAAGTAATACTACTGGGTAGCCCTAACCCAGGGGTATTATCCAAAACACAGCCTGTGGCTGCACATCCACGTGTCATGAATGTGTCTGCAACCATCCAAGGCTGGATTTGATTGGATGTGGCTTTTAATGGTGCATTGGAAACTTAGGCTAAAATGCACTAAGTAAAACATATAAGGTAGCCCTAGTTATGCTTCCCCCCCCCAGTTCAAAAATAGCACACCACAAATTTTAATTTTGTACTGACCTTTGAAAATATCAATTATTTTTCTGTATTGTTTTCTTATGACGTTTTTATATAACTTCCTCAGTATTTAACAACATTATTATAACCATACAATCAAGAATGTTATTACTGTAATTAACAGTTGTATTTTTGTAATTAATTATTAAATATAAAAATAAACTTTAAATAAATTATTAAATATAAATATTGATAACAAAAATCAAATTCTATTTCAAAAAATGTAATTAATGTTAAGGAACTGATCTTGAAGCCTGTATCCAGCTTCCAGTGTGCCTATGCTGCCTGTAACCTTCAACATTTTATCTATGGCTCCTAGCCAAAACAGTTTGTTCCAAGTATAGGTTAGAGTAAGATGCTCTTGCTCTAATCTATACCTAGAACAAACGTAACCCAATCCTGATGAGTCCACAACAGTCATGATACAGTTTTCAGAATAAAAAAAAAAAGACGGTGTGAATTTTCTGGTCTAAATGATGCATTAGTGATAACCTACAAGGACAGCCACTTCTTCTCAACATTGAAAGAATACCAATGTTGAGAAGAAGTGGCTGTCCTTGTCAACATTGAAAGAATACCATTTTATTTAAACTTTCATTCTTTTAGTAGAAGAATGAACTGTTAAATCTACAGCTAAGGGACAATTCTGTTATGCAATTACCCAAATTATTTTCCTTTGTAAGTAACAAAATACATTTCAGGCATGCATTTTACCTTAGCAGAACTTATTAAGTAACAGTAATACAGAATAGGAACATCTCATGATGTGGATCAAACTAATGCTCATACACATTTCACTAGTTTTTGTATAAGGATTCAAAAGCTAAAGACTTCTGATACAGGAAAGGTGTGCCAAGAGGTAATGATTTAAGTGAATGGGAAGCAAACGTGAATGGGAAGCAAACAATCAGTATCCTGATTGTTTATTAAACAATATATTGAAGTATATTCCTCTTATTATTTTACAAATATTAAACTATCATAATTTCAGGAGTAATGTCATAAAATGAGTCAATTTGAACTAATAATGACAACTAATGCTGACATAACAGAACAAAAACTTATTACCACCCAGAAACACATTGTGTTTCTGGGTGGTAATAAGTTTTTGTACAACAGATCTGAGTGGTAATGTATTTAGTATACATGTGCAAAACAGAAAGGTGGGAGGAAGGGAGGCATTCATGTTTTCTATCAAAAACATTCCTATATTTGCAAAACACAGATTTTATGCATGCCATAGAATCTGCACGGTTTTGAGATGGTTGGATGAAATGGGAAAATAAGAGTGGATAATAATGACAGTCCAGATTTCAAATTGCACATTTTGACTGCAACAAGTAGGAGGAGGAGGAGGAGAGGAGAACTGCAATGAGGAACAAATTTTTTAAATCAACAATCATTATTTTATAAAACACCATTAACACGCTGAGTGTAATGTCCCACTAGTTAAGGGAATTTACATTAATTGCATTAACTGTACTTCTCTCTAACCTATTATGTTCATAAGTGATCGGTCCATTGTAGGGGCATTACTAGGGTATGTGGTGCCTGGGTGCCAATCGCAATCTGGTCCCCCCCCCCTAAAATTTTCTTCATATGTGTATGTAAGTTTCAGGTTTTTGGGTGCCCCTTGAACGTTGGCGCCCGACTCCAATGGCCCGCCTCTGGTCCACTGTATTCCCTGCTTCAGTACCGTCCATTTTTAATGTTTTTGTCGGGCTTGGCTTCAAATTACCATCCTGGAACTAACTAATTATTTCTATATTCTCTACTCTATCCAACAGATCTTGCTCCAGCTATTGTAAATTTCAGCTCCCTGGAGAGAGCAAAAAGTATAGAATAAGTTAGTTAAAACATATACAGAGTAAAAATTACCCCAGGAGACTAATACGGGAGAAAATATTCGCTCGCAGCCAGCGTTGACCCGGAATTCCAAATAAATATAAACATAATCTAATAAAGTTCACTCTTTTGTTCGAGAAATTCGATTTTTTAAGTAATGTTGTCCATTTTTCAACACAACTCTGTGTATTCCGTTCTTTATTATTTTCAACTTTGTTTATGGCATTTTTTTTTTAAACTCCAAACTGATCATATGATAAATTTTCATCAAACTTCATTTCAATTTTTTTCAAAATTCCGGAGAATTTGCTATATCCTCCCATTTTGGAATGTTTTTCATTAGCATCCAGTTTAAGAATTGGAATTGTTCTAGGGGTTTCGACCAATTTTCTAAATAATTTTTAGCTGTCGAATAAAAAATCTATAATTTCATTTTTAATAAACTTATGAGCTCTTCGGCTTTCTATATCACACTGAATAATTTTTCTAGCCTCAAATGGCAGAAATTGATCAGATATTTGATTACCTAACATCTTGATCATTTCTTCAACAATTATTTTAACCTCTTTGTTGCCTCCTTTAATATAACTGGATAACTCCCATCCACCCCAGATGCCTTTCTTACTTTTAACTTTAACAATTTCTCCTTCACTTTGACTTCAGTTATAATAAAATACTTTAATCCATCAGTCCATGTCACAGTTAATAAATTTCTGGCATTCACCTCGGTAAATAACTCCTCATATGTTAATGTAGATGCAAAATACTCATTCGGTTTGTCAGCTACCTGAGTAGGATCATCAACAGTCGAACCATCAATATCAAGTGGACCAATCTGATTCATGTGTATTCTGTGTATTTTATGCATTGTTATTGCTACAGGTTTTGGTTTTACAGCACATCAGGCCATATAATGCTAGTGTATTAATGTCTGTGTAACATGAAGGTTAATGGGTAAATTTACATGTTACGAAGGCTGGAAAATCCTGGAATAAATCACATGGCAAACCCTATTCCCCACTTCGAGACAGCTGGCTACAGCCCCATATGAAGAGTTCTTTACAGAATTGTCAGGACATCAACAAAGATCTCAATAAATGAGTGACAAGAAGTAAAGACACCATACTATTATAGAGGATTACCATACATAAACAGGTGTCAACATTGAACATGTCTGGTTTATTTCCTTCTGCTTTCCAAAGGCTTGAGACCATTCGTTATAATTTTAATATAATGAATGGTTTAAACTGCATAATGTAGTATTATGAGTATGATGATTTGTTTGTTATGAAAGTAGGCATTGTGTTATTTTACAAATTTTGGTGTATTCGAATTACACACCTTTGATGTCAATGATGATGTGATATTAGAATATATTGTGTATCTTTTCTAAATGGTATCTCTTTAAAAACAGTAGCCTCTTCCCATTACATTATCCAATTATATTGCAAAAAAGTACAAAAATATGCAGAGAAAAGAAAATGCAAGTTAAAAAATACTATTAAAATTGTTAAAAAATTTCCCATCCTAAATTTAAGTTAAGGTTTTAATATCTACTTACTTGAAACATTTTTTTATAAAGTCGATGAAAAAAGTAATCAAAAGCTTCAGAAATATTAATACTTCCAGTGAGATAGTACTGTTCAAGACTCTGAAATAAATCATCAAATATAAATGAACTGGAATCATATATTACACCATACATCCGAAGGAACAGCTCATGAAAATTTTTCTTACTAAGCTCCATCAACTTCCAGAAAAAATCTGCAAAAATAAAAGAAGCAATGCTGATCTTGATATTTAAATCTGATGATGAAAACTTGATACAGGAAATGTAGATTGACATTTTTCATTAGATTATAAATCTCAATGTAATCCATACCTACTTGCTGTATAAATGTCATTACTATAATATATATTTCTAACAAAACTTATATAACATCAGGTTTTACATGTGTCTTGTGTCTGTTTAAATCATCTTTTGAAAGTTTAATAACTATTATTTGACTCTGAACAACCTTGCATAAGCCAATGAGAAGTTGCATTTTTATCATTTTTGTTATTTAACATTCATAAAATTTATTTAGTTATTAAAGTGTTATATAAAAAGAATGCTGCTCCCCAAATCACATAACAGATTCACTAAATACAAAACAAATCAAAACACTGCATTGTATCCAAGACTGTGGTAAAATTCTTTCAAGCACCTATTCAAAATGGAAGCAATGGGGTCAAAGATGCAGACACTAGCTAGCTTGGCAGCAGGGCAAATGGTACAGGATAAAGGAAGCTGGTTAATTTTATTTTTTAGATGTTGTGTTTCAAAATTAAAGAAACTGACAGAGCATTTTTCATAGTTATTTTTTGGCCAAAATATTGGCAAGAAAAATTATTGAAGCTAAAAGTAAATAAGACACCTGGGACTAATGAGATTATTCCAGCTCTACTAGAAGATACAACAAAAGACAGGTAAGCAAGACCTGGCCATTCTTATAACAACATCCTTGGATTCAGGGGGAAATTCCTATAGGAGACATATCCTGTATTTCTCCTATTCACAAAGGGAGATCGAAGGGCAATGTGAGCAATTTTAGACCTGCTAAGCTTGACTTTTATTCCAGGGAAAATACTACAGTCCTTGGTTAAAGAAATACTACAGGATTATCTTAACAGGAATGGAATCATATGTAAAACACAGCATGAATTAGCTATACAGGAATCTTATCTGAACAATTTGATAAGCTACTATCTGATAGCAAGAAAGAAAATAGATGCAAAATAAAAATTTTAACATAACATATTTATATTTCTGTTTGAGGATATGAACTGCAAAGTCAAAGAATTCTAAGCTCCTAGGCACAGATAAGTTTTTTAAAAATTTTATCATTTTATTGACCTAATCAGCATATCAAATCATATTCTATAAATAGCTCCAGAGTGCCAGTCACATCTATATGTAGAACCTTTCTATCACTGATTTATCGTGAATATTTATGAATGAATATTTTATTCATCGATATTCACAATATCGATTAATAAAAATATTTAATATAAATATAATAGTGAATATTTTTATCGTACCTTGTAATGTACTGTACTGCAGTGTGGGGAAATTCTAGTGTTTTAATTGTGGCAAAGAGGTATCTGAAAAGTTCGAACAATGTAGGTCGGCAGCATTAATAGATAATTTTATTATCTATTATACAAATACAAAAACTAGGAAAGTTTTGCAATACAGCTTTGTTTATTTAATTTTTTCAAAGTAATTTCCTCTACATTCAATACACCTCTCCATCCTCCGAAACCAATCTTTAAACCAGTTCTGCCAAGTTTCACTAGGGAGTAAAGCACACTCGTTGTCCCAAGCCCGTAGAAGGTCCTCATCACTGGAAAACCGCCTCCCTTTTAGCTTCATTTTCACATGCAGGAACAGTGCAAAGTCGCAGGGAGCAAGGTCTGGACTGTAGGGAGGGTGCTCGACAAGTTTCAGTCCTGTCGTGGTCAAATATTCGGTGCAGGCTTTGGCGCGGTGAGCTGCAGCATTTTCGTGATGGAGGTACCAGGTGTCCATTCTTGACTTTGGCCGCAGGTTCTTCATAGATCCAATGACTTTAGGCAGGCATTGTTCAGTATACCACTTAGCTGTGACTATCTTCTGCATGTCCAAAACGACACGTTCCACAATTCCACTCGATTTGAAAAATACAGCTATCATTTTCTTCTTTACAGATCGGGAGTTTCTGACAATTACAGGTGTGTCGTCATCATCAAAGACCCAAACTTTGTTTTGAGCCTTGGTCGGCAGATCGTAATAGTACAGCCAAGTCTCGTCACCTGTCACGATGTTGTTCACATACCGAGATTGTCCCTTATCAAACTTTTTTAACATCTCCCGGCACCAAGTCACACGTCGTGTCATCTGCTCTTCAGTCAGTTGATGCGGCACCCAGAGAGAACAAAGTTTCTTCACGTGCAAATGATCTTGCAGAATCGAACGAATTGCTGGTGCATTTAGGCCCAAAGTATCCTCTATCTGTTGGTAGGTAACTCGCCTGTTTTCGTCAAGCATTTTCCTCACAGCAGTAACGTTTTCCTCCGTAACTGACGTTCGTGGCCATCCCGGCCTCTCAGAATCCTCCAGAGTGAAATTTCCCCTTTGGAATTCTCTATACCACCTGAATATCGTTGTACGATGTGGACAATCATCATCTAGTGCAAGAGTCATTTCTTCTAAGCACTGGTCTATGGTTAAACCATGCACGATATTATACCGCAAAACTGTCCTTATCTCATTTCGTGACCACGATGCCATCGCAAACACTTTACACTCTCACTACTAATGAATAACTGAGCCCATCGACTTGGCGCGGCGACTACTATGCACGTATGGACATGTCTCAACATGCAGCAACAAGCAGCTTCCTGTGATTCATTGTTGCGTCATATTGCAAAACTTTCCTAGTACCCTTTGTAATTAACATATAACTTTACATGTGTAATGGCATAGCATAAAACATAAAGCATAAACTCAATAACGCAATACATATACAAACTCAATATAGTTCAAGCATCGTGCTGGTTTCCAAAACATTAAAGTATGTGGTGAAGTCGCCAATGCCGATTCTACAGCTGCAGAGAAATTTTGTGATGTGTTGGAAAAAACCCCTTATCTCCACAGCCCTCAACTTCCACAGCGACGTGCTGATCAGCTGGAGAGTTAATTCTGGCAACAATGCTCAAAAGGTAAACTTGCTGACATTATGCCTGTCTCCTCTCTCTTTTTGTAATTTTATAATTTTGAAATTTTTGTAATTTTGTACACTTTTGTAATTTTTACTGCGCATGAGATAAAAAAAATTAATAATTCTATTTACACGTTTGTCAAACATTTCTTTTTTGCTTCTATCAAATTCAGCATGAATAGCTGTGAATGCAGAATTTCCCTAATTGCTTATTTAAGGAAATTCTGACTTACGTAACGTTCTGCGGAACGCAATCCTTATGTTAATCGGGGAGTGGCTGTATACGCAACCTCAAATCATCCTACAAAGACAAGAGCTACAGACTGGAATCAAATTGCTGCTAGCCATTCTGACCAAATGCTTGCCAATTTACCAAACTTATTAAAGGACATTGCCCACGAAGGGGCTCCAATTCCATCCACCTGTCTTCCAGAGCCAAGAACTGGTTTACCGGCGATGAGAAATGCGGCTTCATCATGAAACAGAAACTATACAGGAAATGGCAAAGGACACAGGATCTAGCTCACTACCAGCTCTATGAAAAACATCGGGCATGCTTCCTATGCATATGGAGAATAGCACAGAATGACTGGATTGCACATGGAATGAAAAGAAAAGAATCTATACCAACAAGAACCAACAACTGACCCCATGACAACTGACGTCTTCCTCATATGGACTAACTCACATGAAACTAAGCCCCTGCCTGTTTTTATGATTAAATTATGCTGTGTATATATCATCGACCTCCTGTTTGATGCATAAACTCCATCCTCGAAACAGGAACTTACCCTACCATCTGGAACATGTTTCACCCTTCCAAAAAAAGTCTAACCCAAAATTGTGTAAAGATTACAGACCAAATGCTGCACCTTCCTCAAAATCATACTCCCTGCTCTCATCCATCATATGTTTTGCCACAAACCTCCATAGTGTACTACCTGGAGGATCCACGATCACCAACCTCATGGATACACTTTTCAGAATTGAACATACCTTAAGCAATAAAGAGCAACTTGATATTGTGCTCCTCGACATTAACGCAGCTTTCGACAATCTGTCCATCCATGTATTATGTGCCATACTGTGCGATTACTTCAAAATCTCTGGCCACATTTTAGTTCTTAAGAAATAATTTTTTAAAAAAATTATATATAAGGAAAAAACTTTGGATAGAAAATAACATTTCTGCATTTGAATTTCGGAAATTAAGACAGTTTCTTGGCATTGGTTCAGTCTCATATTAAATGTCACAAGTTGAAAGTGATGGACTCTTCGGTGATGCTGAAGAGGTGATTGCCGCTGTTCCATTCACTGTTAAGGACATTAAGGGTTTCAGGTCTTTTATGGTGGAATTCGAGCAGAAGTCTGCTGTGCAACTTTCTCTGTAGACTCCACTTAAGATGTTATGCCGATGTGTCAACAAGAGGCACGTCGTCACTGCTTCTTGTGTGCTTCAAGTAGAAGTTGTAAATGACAGCCTTGGCAGCAATGAATAAGAAGTTATAATTGGTGTGTTTTATCTGCTCACAGTGAAGCAGGTACCAGCAGTCCTGCTGCGTAGGCGGAGCAGCAGGCAAACCTCGCAGCATCCAATGCTTACTCCATCAATTTGTGATTCACAGGGCATGCCAGGTATGGGTGTTCCAGGGTACCTGGCGTGTCACAGAAGAGGCAGTAGTTTTGAGGTGCTAACCCAAAGTTTTGTAGCTTGACTGGGGTAGGAAGGATGTTGTGCCACGGTCTCCACTGGATGTCAGCGTCAGATTTGGAGCCTTTTGTCCTGAACGGGAGGTTCCACTGAAAGTTAGATGGTGGATTGTGGTGTATGGAGAAGGGTGCAGGAAGAACTTGGCCAGTGGATGATGGGAAGTTCGTGGCTGTGTGGCATGACATAAGTAGCTGATAGACTTTTTTGGAAAGTGCAGGAGCCAGAGGTACCATGTCTTTTGGTGATGTGATAACCAAGGTTGGTGCAGGTGTGAATCTGGTGACATTTCCAATCCCTTTTGTTGTCATGATATCTGGAAGGGCTTCTGCAATCACTGATTTTAGATGTCTGTGTTGCTGCTATGCATTTATGGTTTTAATGGGCAAGTCTTTTGATCCCTTCCTTTCAAGGGGTGGCGTCAGGTGGTCGCCAATGGTCTTAATTCCTACCAGTTCCATGCAGGAAGGAGGAGTTCATCAGTTGCAGGGTCTATTATTCTTTTATTGTATAAGAGCGGTTCTGAAAGTATTGTGGGAAGGGAGGTTCCCTCAAGAGTATTGTGAAGGTTTAGCTTTTTCCAGCAGTGCAGTGCATCTTTATAGAAGGGCGGTAGTTTGAGGGGTGCTGGTGCCATATTCATTCTCAATATTGTTGAAAGAGATAGTCCTCTAGTGGCTGTTGCTAGTAGTTTATCCATAGTGTTGGAATGTGGGTATTTCATTTGCAGTGTCTTAAGAAGAAAGGTGATCTGGAATGTTGTGATTTTGTCATCAAAAAAGACCAACCCCTGACCCCCATGAGTGAGCGGCTGGCTGAGTTTGGAACAGGACATACAGTTGGTTTTGTTCCAAAGGAAGCTTCGGACAGATGCCTGGATTTGGTGGAGGAAGTCAACAGGTGGAATGAGAACTTTTAAGGTGTGCCAGAGAATGCTTGCCACCATCTGATTGACCATAAGCACTCTCCCTCTCAGCAAAGATGTGGTGCGCACGCATCTCCATTTCGCGAGTACTCTGTTGAAACAACTCAGCAATTCAGGCCAGTTCTTCTGGGAGAAAAGGAGGGTATTGCCGAGGTACACACCTAGGTATTTCTGTCCCTCGATGGACCATGTGCATTGGATGGGGGAGTCAGTTCTGGATTTCCAATTGCCAGCACAAAGGCAGCTGGTCTTACAGTTGTTGAGTTTTGGGCCTGATGCTTGAGCATAGAGATCATGAGCCTTTTGAATGTCTTCAAATTCGCTCTTGTAGCTTATTACAATTGTGACATCATCTGCATATGCTGAGTGGGTTATCTTTAGGTGGGGCTCTGGTAACAGCATTCGTCGGGATTATAGACTGACTGCAATTTTATTTAGAAATGGTTCTATGGCAAGTGTGTAAAGTTGCTCAGAGAGTGGGCAGGCTTGTTTTATCCCCCTGGAGTACAGAAAGTTGCAGGTGAGGTGATTGTTCAGTTTCAAGCAGAATTTGGCTTCCTTTTGTAGCAGATGGATTGTTCGGATGATGAATGGTCCATATCCGAAAGCTTTCAGGGTTTGAAAAAGGTAGCTGTGTTAAACGCCGTCGAAAGCCCTTTCCTGGTCAAGACTAATTAGCGTTAGGAATTCTCGTTGACTGTTTGCAGTAGAGAGGAGGTCATGGATCATATGAAGATTATCATGAATCGACCTTCCAGGTACAGAGTATGTTTGTTGGTGATCGATGATATCAGGAAGAGTGGAATTCAATCAACTGGTGATATAATGGTGATATAATTCTGGTGATATAGTTTTGGATATAATTTTGCAGTCAGTATTCATTACAGATATTGGGCACAAGTTTTGGAGGTTGGTGCGATCCCCTTTCTTAGGAATCAGTCAAGGGACAGAGGTGATGACCGAACCTGGTAGTCCATGGGACTGAGCTTCTTCAAGCATTTGCCTGGATTTGGCAAGTCCATCCAGACCTGGTGACCTATTTTTGGAAGGGGCTTTGCATGCTGCTGTTAGTTCATGTATGGTGATTGGTTTCTCCATACTGCACTGGGCCATAGGGGAGAATTTTTTTAAATCCTGAACATATTTCCTCGGTTGCCTTTGAAGAAGTTTCTTGGGAACTGTAAATTTCTCTATAAAATCTGGTTACTTCAGAAAAGATTTCCTCTGGACCTTCAGTGATGTTTCTGTCTTGCAGCTGAATAGCAGTGATGGCGGTTATTTTGTGATGTCTGCGATTTAATGAGAAAACGTTTTTGGTTGGAGTGTCAGATAGGTTTATGTGGGTGTGTATAGATCTTAGAAGGGCACCTTTTGCAGAGTGCTCTAGGTGGGATTGTATGGCCTGTAGTGTTGACTGATGGGCCTGACTATCACGTGAGAGATTCTTCAGTCCTAGCTAAAGTTGACAGAGATTATTACGCTTTTGTTGACTTTTCTGATGGCTATAGGTTTGCGAGAATGATTTCAGTTGACTTTTAAATCTAGGCCATCATGTGTTCATTGGGCTCCAATCTATCTTTGGATTGGGCAAGATTGGTTATCAGGTCTTGTAGCTTACAGATGTATTCCCTGTCTTGAAGAAGGCTATTGTTGAACGTTCAGTAAGCACCTCCACTTTTGAAGTGGTTGGATGAGAAGAAGAGCTGCAATTTGATAAAAGAGTGATCTGAGATATAAGATGGCAAATGTGTGATGCTTCTGACCAGGGGGATGGTGTGTTTTGGGACGTAGTATATCTGTCCAGTCGGGCTTGGTAAGCAGGTGTAGGACTTTTTTTCTTCTCCAGGTGTAGGACTTTTCTTCTGGGTACAGGTGTCTAAACGCATTGACCAGTTCATTGTTGTTTATTAAGGCCTGCAGGTTGTTGATTAACGTTGTGTAGTGCTCAGTGCATCACGCTCTGTGCATTTTTGGGTTAAGGGTGCAGTTGAAGTCAGCAGCTAACATGATGTGTTCGCATCTTTAGTAGAGAGAGATGGCTTTGTATGAAGTTGGTTATTTGAATAGAAAGTCTGTCCTGCTGTGCCATGTAGATGTTAGAAATGTGCAGTTTCATTCTGGGATGTGATCAGGAGTGCATAAATTGCGTAGCCAGCGATCTCTGCTGTCACAATGAGCTTACAGGGAGACTTATGATGAAGGCTGATACTCACTCCTGCTCCACGATGTTGTTGGGTTGGAGAATGATGGAACATATATGGCCAATCTGACCATTTTGTAGATGGCCTTGTGTCCGCTTTAATATTTGTTTCTTGTAGGAAGAGTAGGTTGGCATAATGTTGTTGGGTCAAATCAAGGGCCAGCTTATTGTGCAATGCAGAGGCGCATGCTCTTACATTAAGTGACAAAATGCTAAGAGTCATCGTTATCTAAAGAAATAAAGGTAAAAGTTTGCAAGTTTTGAAAGTGATTAGCATCCTGATTGAAGGTATTGTTGTTCCAGCCCATTAAGTAGTACAGATGCTTGGATCTATTCACATCTGCCGTTAGGTGCCTCCGTAGCCAGGTGGGCAGGAGCAGCAGTGCGTAGCACACGCTTCTTGATTAGACCGGGGTTCAAGCCCATGCCCACCAAATACGGAGGATGCGGAAAGGTCAGGGAATGACCACCGCATATCCTCGGAGCAATATGGCCTTAGTTGCTAATGCTCTTAAAAACCAAATAACAAACAAACAAACAAACATCTGCCGTCCTTTTTTTCCTTTTAGTTTGGAACACAAATCCGTAAGTTCTGAGATCAGTTCGGGTATGTTAGTGGTGAACTTCAGAGCTGTCACCAGCTTCTGTGGGGAGCCACGTACTTCCCATAGAAAGGAACATAGTTTTTCCACAATTAAAGGGCCTTTAGTAGGAAAAATCACTTTCCTTGTCCTCTGAAGCACCTGAATCATGGAAATCATGGTTAGTCTCTTCTTCAGTCCCCAGAAATTCAGGTTCTTCTTCATCATTTGGGTCATGAGTGGTTTGTAACTGCTTATTTATTTCCATACTTGGTGGTATGATGGATTTATTTGAGATCTGAACATTTGACTTCTATGGTGTTCTGTATTCATTTTCGTCGAAGATATTTCGTCTGTATTTATTTTCAGAAGAGTTAGAGATATGCAGGCAGTTTTTCCTGATGTGGCCCTCTTAGTGGCAGAAGAAACATTGGGAGGAAATGGTGTAAATGGTATAAAAGGTATAAATGATTCTGTTTGGATTGGCATTGATGAGTTTTGGGATGAGTGCTTGCCAGCGGAACTTTTTATATATGCGAAAGTTTCGTGGTTGCTGCAGAGTGTGTGTATTTTCCCGGTAACAGATCTGTATTTGGATAAAATTCCTCTAAGAAACTGATGAGGAATTTCAATTGGGGCATTTGATATTGAACTTTCATTGGTGCTAAGGCAATTGGTGTCGCTTCCAGGTGATGAAGACCGATGTCTATTCCATTTTGCAGGATAGTCTGCACCCACGAGGGGTGGTTGAAATACACCTGCACAGTTCCCGCCACACAGGAGGTGTGAGTAATATTTTTCAGTGGTACTTTCTCTGTGATTGCTGTAAGGTACTGCACTAAAGGAGTATTTTCCTTGGTAGTGAAGATTACTATTCCAACTTCCCGGGAAGTAATAGTGGTTGCTTCATTTGTTGGAGCATTGTTTGACCAACCACATATATGCTATTGTGAGTCACGAGAGAGGAGTTTTCGCTGGGAGCAAGCATAGTCCATTAGATATGGCATTACCATAAGTATTAACAGTTACTGACCTTTTGGACCTTGAGGTATTCACCTGTTGTCACAGGGTATAGCTTTCGGTGTCAGTGTCACTGCTGGCAGTAGCTGTAGGTTCCATTACTGTGGTTGTTTGACCTTCACTGGCCATAGCTGTGGGCAATTGATGGGGGTGGGTGGTGGAATAAGCCATTACTAGAATATTCAGCCTTCCATGGCTAAAGTTGAAAATTAAAATCAAACCTAGCTCAAACTCCAACTAAATCTACACAAACAAAATTATTATTACTCGAAAGCTCTCCCAAAGAGGAATTGAACAATTTCGCTGTTTCCCTGTGAGAATCCCAGTCTTGACTGGGATTCTCACAGGGGAAACAGCAAAAAGGGGCAAAAAAGACAGAAACTCAAAAGCATGTGTCCAGCATGATAATTACAAAACAATCTTCGCGCAGAGATAGATGGCTTACCGTATAAACGGAGAAATGCTTACCAAATCAGATGTAGTAACAATGGAAAAAATTAAATAGGTACCTGTAAAATAAAAGTAAATTAAAATGAAATTAAACAAAAATACATAGTGTACTTAATGCTATAGATCCAATGATTTTAACTTCATCATCAAGGGTCAGCAGCCAAATCCAAAGGAACTACAGAAAGAAGCAAGGCCTCTCTGATATGAAATATATGTGGCATGAGATATAAAAAAGTAGGCTGACGTATATTTGATAGCTGACCCAACAGACACCAAAAAGAAAGGAATGAAAACCTGATCAAATCAAAAATAAAAATAAAAATTAAGATAAGATTAAATAAAAAGAAATAAAATAAAATAGCAGAGTGTGAAGAAATTAGATGGCAACTCAGCGTTCTGATGGGTGTCTATGAGAGTTTGAAGAGTCGAGTAGAAGACCTTGAAGGAATTAAAATGGTGGGCCCCATGAAGCTGCCCAACTCAACGCCACAGCTCCCTCTTGGGCACCAAGGAACAGGGTGGCAATCTTCAGGGCAGAATGTGCTGGTCCCACAAGAGCTAGTTCTTGTTAGTGATTGTCAGGGAAACAAAAAATATATATTGTGCAAAAAGGATAGGTGGAATAGGACCAGGGTATGTCTACCAGGGGCAAAATCTGATGACGTTGCAGAGCAGATATCATCTCTTAAGAGCACAAAAGGTGATATTGTTGTACACACTGGCACTAATGACATTAAGTGTACGAGACCCACGAATTGACTTAACAAGTACAGATCAATGTTGATAAAAGTTACAAGTTAGGGTTACATTTGAAAGTGTCTGCAATCTGACACAGACACTATAGGAAGGAGTATATGATGAGAGCCTTGTCAATCAATTCGGCCCTAGAGAGGTTGTGCAAGTCTCATGGTATCAAATTTTTATCAGCATGGTCTGTGCTTGTTAACAAAAGAGATTGCTTCTACAGGGATGGGATACACTTAAATAGAAAGGGTGGAAGAATATTTGCTGATGCTATTGAGGCAATGTTAGGTGGGTCTGAAAACTGCTAGCTTGTGGGGGGGGATTCACAGACTAATAGATTAACAGTAGCAGCAGGCAGAAGTAGAAATTATTCTTGCACTGCCTTCTATTGGAATGAGCAGCAGCCCACAAGGCAAGTTGCTGGGGAATTCAGGAACTGCTGAGAGCCATGAAACAAGTAAATACGTGGGCTGTGTTAGAGTAACTAAGAGTAAGAACAGATGCATGTATACCAATGCTAGGAGTACAGTAAATAAATTTGTTGAATTTGAAGTGCTGGTTAAGACATCAAAGGTGTATATTATTGGGATATCAGAGATGTGGTGTCATACAGATATAAGGAAGGCAGAATTGGAATTTGGGGAGTACAATATGTACATAAAGGATAGACAGGATATGAAAGGAGGAGGGTGTGTGTTGTTAGTTACATAAAATCTAAGGAAGTGCATTCAGTTGACATAGAGGGACAGTGCAATGTTGAGTCTGTTTGGTGTGGCATAAGCATTATAGGACTAATGAATTTGATGAGTAGAATGAATATTTGTACAGAAAAATAGAATAGGCCAGTCAACCAGAATGTCTTATAATTGGGATTTTAACTTCCCAAACATTGACTGGAACTTGTGGGTTGGTCACGCGCACGATAGGCTTTTGCAGATTTATTGGATGACTGCTTTCCATTTATTGGATGACTGCTTTCGGAGGCAATGAAAGGAAGGAATACTCTTGATCAGATTATCAGCAGTGATTATTCTTGCATTAAGAATTTACAGATAAAGAAACCACTAAGTGGAAGAGATCACAGTGTACTAATAAAGGATTTAATTACCATCAGGGGTAAAAGGAAGGTTTTTGCTTTCGTAAATGTGACTACAGAGGTCTCAGACAGTTTTCAAATTCTATACAATGGGATCAACTGATGATGTTACCAACATCAAATTCTCAATAGGAAGCATTCAAGGAAGTAATCTTGGAAGCTAGTAGGCTTTTTAAGCAATAATTAATTCGGGAATTTTAAACAATTCCGAATTAAGCGATACTGTTCAAGTCTTAGGCCTAAATGGATGGCAAATAACTAATGAGACTCAGGGCACAGAAGAAAAATGCATGGGATGCATATAAATTATCAGGTGGCACAGAAGCCTATGGCAGATATAAGCTAGTCTGTAGTAGTAGTAGTGGCAGGTAATGCAAGAAAGCAAGTGTATGAGTTTATGCAGCATCAAACAAAAAAAAAAAAAAAAAAAAAAAAATCACACCAATCGCTCCAAATGCCTGTCCAGTTCCTCCTTAAATTTATTTAACGTATCAAATTCCACAACGACAGATGGAAGTTTGTTCCAGCAATTAACCACCCACTGGCTAAAGGCAAATTTCCGTACATCTATTCTACATCTGTCTTTTCTTAATTTGAATTTATGCCAACTTAGGTTCGTAATCTGAACAAGTGGAAGGGGGGAGGGGAGGGGAATAGGAAGGGGGAAGGGGTTATGCTATTATTATATTAAGAAACACATAAAAACCAAGGAAGTGAAGCCAGTCGACATCGCTGGACAGTGCAGTGTTGAGTCAGTTTGGTGTGACATAAGCATTGGGAGATCAAAATTGAGAGTAGGAGTGTGCTATAGGCCTAATGACTCTGATGAGTATAATAAGAAACTGTACAGGGAAATAGAGTGGGCCAGTAAATCAGAGAGTCTTATAATGGGAGATTTTAATTTCCCAGATATTGACTGCAATTTGGGGGCTGGTCACTCACACACTAGCAGGGCTTTTGTGGATTTATTGGATGATTGTTTTCTACATCAGCATGTTCGGGAGGCAACTAGAGGGAGTAATACTCTTGATTTGATTATCAGCAGTGATTCTTCATGCATTAAGAATCTGCAGATAAATGAACCACTAGATGGCAGTGATCACAGTGTGCTGAAGTGGAATTTATTCAAAGAGGTAACTACCATTAGGGGTAAAGGGAAGGGTTATTGCTTCCGTAAAGGCGACTACGATGGACTGAGACAGTATTTAAATTCTATACAGTGGGACCAACTGATGATGTTACCAACAGCAAATTCAAAATGGGAAGCATTCAAAGAACTTATCTTGGAAGCTACTAGGCTTTACATACCAACTAAGAAATATTGTTCAAGGTTTAGGCCAAAATGGATGTCAGATGAATTAATGAGGCATATGGCAGAGAAGGAAAATGCATGGGATACTTAGAAATTAACACATGACACAGAAGCCTATGATAGATACAAGTTGATATGCAACCAAGTTACAAAGGAGGTTAGGCAGGCGAAGGCAGATTACGAGAAATCCTTGGCAAGGGATGCAAAGCAAAACAGCAAAGAGTTCTTTACTTATGTAAACTCTAGAAGGAAGAGGATGAATCAGATTGGTGCACTTGATATTGATGGGTCAACTGTTGATGATCCTGCTCAGGTAGCTAACAAACTATATGAATATTTTGCATCGACATTCACACATGAGGAGTTATTCAGCGAGGGGAATGCCAGAGGTCTATTCAACTCTAGCAGTAAGCTACAGAATCTTGAAATAACTGGGAGTAAAGTGGTGGAAAAATTGTTGAAGATAAACACAAGAAAGGCACCCGAGGTGGATGGGATCTATCCAGTTATATTAAAGGAGGCAGCAAAGGAAGTAAGCAAACCCTTAGCCATAATTATGAGAGCTTCCTTGGACTCAGGGGAGGTACCCATAGACTGGAAATGTGCAAATGTGACCCCAATTCACAAAGGAGGATCAAAGGCTGACACAAGTAATTATAGACCTGTGAGCTTAACTTCTGTTCCAGGAAAATTAATGGAGGCACTGGTTAAAGAAGCACTGCAGTATCATTTAGACAAGACTTCAGTTATAGCTCGGTCACAGCATGGTTTTTTTAAGGGGAAGTCTTGCCTGACCAATATGATTGGATACTATGATGCAGTCACAAAGGAACTGGATGCAGGGAATAACTTT
This sequence comes from Mastigoproctus giganteus, assembly GCF_048544385.1. Classification (NCBI taxonomy): domain Eukaryota; kingdom Metazoa; phylum Arthropoda; class Arachnida; order Uropygi; family Thelyphonidae; genus Mastigoproctus; species Mastigoproctus giganteus. Next base: position 127,799,733 of record NC_143581.1, on the reverse strand, counting down.
GATATTATATACTTGGATCTTTAGCATTAGCATTAGTAGAGGCATTTGATGCAAGAAAGCAAGCTTATGCAGCATCAGCCAAAAAAAAAAAAAACCCACTTCCACTTCACCCCTCTATTCGTTCAAAATACCTGTCCAGCTGAGCCTTAAACTTATTTAGGCTATCAACCTCCACGACAAGGGATGGAAGTCTGTTCCACCAACCAACCACCCGCTGGCTAAAGGCAAATTTCCGCACATCTATCCTACATCTGTCTTTCCTCAATTTGAATTTATGCAATCTCAGGTGATTATTCTGAGCTAGAGGAAGAATCCCATCAGCATTGAGCATGCTCAAACCATTCAACGCCTTATACACCTCTATCAGATCACCTCGCTGGTGCCTAGTCTGCAGACACTGTAATTTGCAAAACTTAAGCCTTTCTTCGTAAGAGCAACCCTTTGTTCCATTCACTAATCTTGTTGCCCTTCTCTGTACTCATTCCAGCAGCTCTACATCCTTCTTGAAATGAGGCCTCCAGACCTGTATACAGTACTCGAGGTGTGGCCTGACCATTGCCATATACAAGGGAATAATCAACTCCTTTATCCCTGCTGGAAAAATTTCTGTATATCATTGACAATACTCCATGAGCTACTCTTGCAGCCCGTCTGCACTGCTCAGAGAACTTCATATCTGCCTGCACAACCACTCCCAAGTCCCTTTCATTGTTTACCACTGTCAGTGTAGTACCACAGAGTTGATACGTTGCTCTGGGGTTGCTGTTTCCCATGTGCAGTACTTTACATTTGTCAATGTTAAACTTCATTTGCCACCTCTCAGCCCATTTGCTCAACCTTTCCAGATCCTGTTGCAGCAGCATAGTGTCAGTAGTGTCCTTGACAACCCTGCCAACCTTTGTATCATCTGCAAACTTGGACATTAAGCTTGATATACTATCATCAATATCATTTATAAATACAGAAAACAATAATGGACCCAACACTGAGCCCTGAGGGACTCAACTAATAACATTAGTCCACGATGAGCAGTGTCCATTGATTACCACTCTCTGTCTTCTCCCCCTCAACCACCCCTTTATCCATAGCAGCAATTTGCCTCCAATGTCACACTGCTCCAATTTGTGTAGCACTCTTCCATGTGCAACAGTATCAAAAGCCTTTCTAAGATCCAAGTATATAATATCAAAGCTATTCCCTGCATCCAGTTCTTTTGTGACTGCATCATAGTATCCAATCAAATTGGCAGGCAAGACTTCCCCTTAACAAAACCATGCTGTGTCCGAGCTATAACTGAAGTCTTGTCTAAATGATCCTGCAGTGCTTCTTTAACCAGTGCCTCCATTAATTTTCCTGGAACAGAAGTTAAACTCACAGGTCTATAATTACTTGTGTCAGCCTTTGATCCTCCTTTGTGAATTGGGGTCACATTTGCACATTTCCAGTCTATGGGTACCACCCCTGTGTCCAAGGAAGCTCTCATAATTATGGCTAAGGGTTTGCTTACTTCCTTTCCTGCCTCCTTTAATATAACTGGACAGATCCCATCCACACCGGGTGCCTTTCTTGTGTTTATCTTCAACAATTTCTCCTCCACTTTACTCCCAGTTATTTCAAGATTCTGTAGCTTACTGCTAGAGTTGAATACACCTCTGGCATTCCCCTCGCTGAATAACTCCTCATGTGTGAATGTCGATGCAAAATATTCATTTAGTTTGTTAGCTACCTGAGCAGGATCATCAACAGTTGACCCATCGATATCAAGTGGACCAATCTGATTCATCCCCTTCCTTCCCTAAAAGAGTTTACTTATGTAAACCCTAAAAGAGTTTACATAAGTAAAGAACTCTTTGCTATTTTTATTTGCATCCCTTCCCAAGGATTTCTCGTAATCTGCCTTCGCCTGCCTAACCTCCTTTGTAACTTGGTTGCATATCAACTTGTATCTATCATAGGCTTCTGTGTCATGTGTTAATTTCTAAGTATCCCATGCATTTTCCTTCTCTGCCATATGCCTCATTAATTCATCTGACATCCATTTTGGCCTAAACCTTGAACAATATTTCTTAGTTGGTATGTAAAGCCTAGTAGCTTCCAAGATAAGTTCTTTGAATGCTTCCCATTTTGAATTTGCTGTTGGTAACATCATCAGTTGGTCCCACTGTATAGAATTTAAATACTGTCTCAGTCCATCGTAGTCGCCTTTACGGAAGCAATAACCCTTCCCTTTACCCCTAATGGTAGTTACCTCTTTGAATAAATTCCACTTCAGCACACTGTGATCACTGCCATCTAGTGGTTCATTTATCTGCAGATTCTTAATGCATGAAGAATCACTGCTGATAATCAAATCAAGAGTATTACTCCCTCTAGTTGCCTCCCGAACATGCTGATGTAGAAAACAATCATCCAATAAATCCACAAAAGCCCTGCTAGTGTGTGAGTGACCAGCCCCCAAATTGCAGTCAATATCTGGGAAATTAAAATCTCCCATTATAAGACTCTCTGATTTACTGGCCCACTCTATTTCCCTGTACAGTTTCTTATTATACTCATCAGAGTCATTAGGCCTATAGCACACTCCTACTCTCAATTTTGATCTCCTAATGCTTATGTCACACCAAACTGACTCAACACTGCACTGTCCAGTGATGTCGACTGGCTTCACTTCCTTGGTTTTTATGTGTTTCTTAACTAATAGCATAACCCCTCCTCCCTTCCTATCCTGTCTATCCTTTCTGTAGACGTTGTACTCCCCAAATTCCAGTTCTGCATCCCTTATATGTGTGTGACACCACGTCTCAGATATCCCAACAATATCTGCCTTTGATGTTTTGAGCAATACCTCAAATTCATCAAATTTATTTACAAAACTCCTAGCATTGGTGTACACGCAAGTATACCTGCACCTGTTTCTATTCTTTGCTACCCTAACACAACCCATGTGTTTACTTGTACCGCAATGGCTCCCAGCAGTCTCTGAAATATCATGCATCTTGTTTTTCAGGCTTCTGCTCATTCTAATAGAAGCAGTGCAAGAATGTCTTTCACCTCTGCCAGTGGACACTGACAATCTATTGGTCTTTGTCTACCCCCCCCCCAAGCTAGCAGTTTTCCGACCCACCTAACACTGCCTCGATAGCATCAGCAAATATTCTTGCACCCTTTCTATTTAAGTGTATCCCATCCCTGTAGAAGCAATCTCTCCTGTTAACAAGTACAGTCCAGGCTGAAAAAAATTCTACCCCTTGAGCCTTGCACAACCTTTCCAGGGCCGAATTGATCGACAAGGCTGTCATCATATACTCCCTCCTATCGTGTCTGGGCAGAATTGCAGACACTTTCAAATTCAACCCTAATTCTCGGCTTTTGTTCAACAGTGAACTGTACTTGTTAAGTAATTCTGCCGGTCTTAGAAAGGCTTTTGATACTGTTGCACATGGAAGACTGCTGCACAAATTGGAGCAGTGTGACATTGGAGGCAAATTGCTGCTGTGGATAAAGGGGTGGCTGAGGGGGAGAAGACAGAGAGTGGTAATCAATGGACACTGCTCATCGTGGACTAATGTTATTAGTGGAGTCTCTCAGGGCTCAGTGTTGCGTCCATTATTGTTTTCTGTATTCATAAATGATATTGATGATGGTATATCAAGCTTAATGTCGAAGTTTGCAGACGATACAAAGGTAGGCACGGTTGTCAAGGACACTACTGACACTATGCTGCTGCAATAGGATCTGGAAAGGTTGAGCAGATGGGCTGAGAGGTGGCAAATGAAGTTTAACATTGACAAATGTAAAGTACTACATATGGGAAACAGCAACCCCAGAGCATCGCATCAACTCTGTGGTACTACCACTGACAGTGGTAGAGAATGAAAAGGACCTGGGGGTAATTGTGCAGGCAGATATGAAGTTCTCTGAGCAGTGCAGACGGGCTGCAAGAGTAGCTCATGGTGTATTGTCAATGATATATAGGAATTTTTCTAGCAGGGATAAGGAGGTGATTATTCCCTTGTATACGGCAATGGTCAGGCCACACCTAGAGTACTGTATACAGGTCTGGAGGCCTCAATTCAAGAAGGATGTAGAGCTGGTGGAATGAGTACAGAGAAGGGCGACAAGATTAGTGAATGGAACAAAGGGGTACTCTTACGAAGAAAGGTTTAAGTTTTGCAAATTACAGTGTCTGGAGACTACGCACCAGCGAGGTGATCTGATAGAGGTGTATAAAGCATTGAATGGTTTGAGCATGCTCAATGCTGATGGGATTCTTCCTCTCGCTCAGAATAATCACCTAAGAGGGCATAAATTTAAATTGAGGAAAGACAGATGTAGGACAGACGTGCGGAAATTCGCCTTTAGCCAGCGAGTGGTTGGTTGGTGGAACAGACTTCCATCCCTTGTCGTGGAAGTTGATAGCCTAAATAAGTTTAAGGCTCAGCTGGACAGGTATTTTGAATGAACAGAGGGATGAAGTGGAAGTGGTTTTTTTTTTTTTTTTTGGCTGATGCTGCATAAGCTTGCTTTCTTGCATCAAATGCCTCTACTAATGCTAATGCTAATGTCAATAAATATTATTATGTTTTGGTACTTAAGTGTCTGTCAGTCATTTTGAACTTCAGTCAATCCAGAGGAGGAATACCTAAAATACTGAGACCCCTTTAGAGTCTAGAATCTTCTGGGAGACAAACAAGTCAGGTGTAAAGTGGGAGGGGACAAAGCGAGGGCATAGTAGAGTACAGGGAATAATTAAATAAGACATATAGCATTGTAAAAAAAATAAATAAACAGAATATATATATAAATATAAAAGCATCAACAGCTATCATCAATCAAAATCCCACACTAAAATGGATAAAAGCATCGTTGAGCGAGAGAGGACAGAGAGTAGTAATAAATGGACACTGCTTTCATAAAGGTGACTGCAGTTGTTTCACACAGTTTTTAAATGCTATACAATGGGATCAACTGATGATGTTATTAATAGCAAATTCTAAACGGAAAGCATTCAAGGAAGTAATCTTGGAAGCTAGTAGACGCTGTCTGAACTAAGAAATACTGTTCAAGATTTAAGCCTAAATGGATGGCAGATGAACTAATGAGACTCATGGCAAAAATGCATGGGATGCATATGAATTATCAGTGATGCACATAATCAAGTCACAAAGGAGGTTAGGCGAGCAGAGGGGTATTATGAGAAATATTTGCCAAAGAAAAACAGCAAAGACTTCTTTACTTATGTAAACTCTAGAAGGAAGAGGATGAATCAGGTTGGTACACTTGATATCAATGTTTCAACTGTAGATGATCCTACTTATATAAACTTAGGTAATTGACAAACTGAATGAATATTTTGCATGTACATTCACAGATGAGAAATATCTCTAGGGAAGTGGAGACCAGAAGCTTATCAAACACTAGCAGGGAGCTAATGATTTTGTAATAACTATGAGCAAAGTGGAGGAGAAATTGTTTGAAATTGAACATAAAAAAGGCACCTGGGGGTAGATGTGATTTATCCAGTTATATTAAAGGAGGCAGCAAAGGAAGTAAGCAAACGCTTAACCATAATTATGAAAGCTTTCTTGGACTCGGGGGAGGACCCCATGGACTGGAGATGTGCAAATGTGTCCCCAATTCACAAAGGGTGACAAGAGTACCTACAAACCTGTCAGTTTAAGTTCTGTTCCAGGGAAAATAATGGAGCCACTAGTTAAAGAAGCACTGCAGGATTATCTAGGCAAGACTACAGTTACAGTTCAGACACAGCATGGATTTGTTAAGGGGAAGTCTTGTCTGACAAATTTGATAGGATACTATGATATGATCAGAAAGGAACTGAATGGAAAAAATAATTTTGATATCATATACAGTCGATTCAAGTTATTTGGGACAAGTCAGGACTAGTGCATTTTAGCCCGATTAAGTGGCTGCCCCAATTATCCAAAGTTTCATGTAAATAGTTAAAAATACAATGGGCCCCCGCTTTAAAACTAGTTAAGTGTACAATCAAATCATGTTACGATGGACTCACCATACTAAAGTACCGTTCACTATACGATGTGTAGTAAGTGCCGGTCATCGTGATCACGTTTGTGAATTGAATTTTAATTCTATTAAACAGTGATTCTAATTAGCGAAAACAGGAGGAATACTATCCACAGGCTATAAAAGTAAAGATATATTAAGCACAAATTTACCCTTTATTAACTTATTAAAAAATTAAATGATACGTGAAAATCGGAAGAATATACGTGATAATCGGAATAACTAATACGTACTGTAATATGTACATACTAACTAGTTGACATTTCTGTTCACTGACATCTGTGGGTGGGGGTTAAAATTTAAAACAGTAAAAAGAGAAGCAATCAGTAATTAAGAACACGGCACACACACAAATTGCAAGTTACATAATACACGCAAGTGAGAATGGAGTAACAAGTTACGAAGCTTTAAAAATAGGAATGAAGAGAAGATTCTGAAAATTAATTTTTTTATATGATTGGAGATTCCATGGAAGTGTAAACACATTTCACCATAATAACCCACAGAATTTCAGCTGTTGGTATTATCGCAAATTCAATAAGATCGAGTCTGCTATCTGTTTATGATAGATTGCACTAACAGAAAAGTCCAATAAACAGGTGACTGCTAATTCTTTTTATTGTTTTATGGTTGTGACTTCCAGAAATCTGATCAAACCACGTGGTATGGTTGGAGAAATCGTAGCGTCTCCTGCCCCAATTAAACGGCATGTTGTCCCAATTAAACAGCATGTTGTCCCAATTAAGTGAAGTAAATCCTGGCTATTTTCTCAATTGGGTTCTGTTTTTTAAGATTTGCCCCAAACAAACAGCTGCACCGATTAACCGGTTAGACCAAATAACCGGAATCCATTGTACTTGGATCTTAGGAAAGCTTTTGTTACTGTTGCACATGGAAGCCTAAAGTGGTGCAGCATAGCATTAAGAATAAGTTGCTGCTAAGAATAAAGGGATGGTTGAGTTGGAGAAGACAGAGAGTGGTAATCAATGGACACTGCTCTTTGTGGACTAATATTAGTGGAGTCCCTCAGGTTTTGCTGTTGGGACCAGTGTTGTTTTCTGTATTTATCAAAGATATTCAGGAAGTTATATCAGGGGTAATGTCTAACACTACAGATCATACAAAGGTTGGCGGAGTTATTAATGACAGTATACTGCTGCAAGAGGATCTAGAAAAGTTGAGCAGATAGGCTGAGAAGGTGGCAACAGAAGTTTTACATTGACAAATGTAAAGTACTGCATATGGGCAGCAGTAACCCCAGAGTAATATGGCAACTGTGTGGTACTACATTCAGCGTAGTAGAGAATGAAAAAGCGTGGGGGTAATTGTGCAGTCAGATAGATATGAAGTTTTCTGAGCAGTGCAGACAGGTTGCCAGAGCAGGTCATGAGGCCTTGTGAATGATAAACAGGAATTTTGCTAGCAGGGATAAGAAGGTGATTATCCCCTTGTATAAGGCAATGGTCAGGCGACACCACAAGTAATGCATACAGGTCTGGAAGTCTCTTTTTAGGAAGGATGTAGTATTGCTAGAACGAATACAGAGAAGGGTAACAAGACTGGCGAGGTGATCAAATGGGTGCTCTTACAAAGAAAGGCTTAAGTTCTGAAAATTGCAGCGTCTGGAGACTAGGCACCTGCGAGGTGCTCTGATTGAGGTGTATAAGCCCTTGAATGGTTTGAGCAGGCTCAAATCCCATTTCTGCTGATGGGATTCTTCCTCAGATTATAAACCTGAGAGGGCATAAACTGAAATTGAGGAAAGACAGTTGTCAAATAGAGGTAAAAAATGTCTGCCAGGGGCAAAGGTTGATGACGTTGTAGAGCGGATATCATCTTTTAAGGGCACAAAAGGTGATATAGTTGTACGTGTTGGCACTAATGATATTAAGAGTAGGAGACCACTGGAATTACTTAACAAGTACAGGTCACTGTTGAAAAACAGCCATGAATTAGGGTTGAATTTGAAAGTGTCTGCAACTCTGCCCAGACACGATAGGAGGGAGTATATGATGAGAGCCCTGTCGATCAATTCGGCCCTGGAAAGATTGTGCAAGGCTCAAGGGGTAGAATTTTTTTCAGCCTGGTCTGTACTTGTTAACAGGAGAGACTGCTTCTACAGGGATGGGATACACTTAAATAGAAAGGGTGCAAGAATGTTTGCTGATGCTATCGAGGCAGTGTTAGGTGGGTCGGAAAACTGCTAGATTGGGGGATACAAGGATTAACTGGCAGAGGTGAAAGTGATTCTTGCACTGCTTCTATTGGAATGAGCAGCAGCCTGGAAAATAAGATGCAGGATATTTCAGAAACTGCTGGGAATCATTGGGGTACAAGTAAACACATGGGTTGTGTTAGGGTAGCTAAGAAAAAGAACAGGTGTATGTATATTTGCGTGTACACCACTGCTAGGAGTTTAGTAAAAAATTTGATGAATTTCAGGCATTGCTCAAAACATCAAAGGCAGATATTGTTGGGATTTCACAGACGTGGTGTCACACAGATATAAGGAATGCAGAACTGGAATTTGGGGACTACAATGTCTACAGAAAGGATAGATAGGATAGAAAGTGAGGAGGGGTTATGCTATTAGTTAAGAAATACATAAAATCCAAGAAAGTGAAGCCAGTCAACATCGCTGGACAGTGCATGTCGAGTCAGTTTGGTGTGACATAAGCATTGGGAGATAGATCAAAATTGAGAGTAGGAGTGTGCTATAGGCCTAATGACTCTGATGAGTATAATAATAAACTGTACAGGGAAATAGAGTTGGCCAGTAAATCAGAGAGTCTTATAAAGGGGGATTTTAATTTCCCAGATATTGACTGGAATTTGGGGGCTGGTCACTCACATACTAGCAAGGCTTTTGTGGATTTATTGGATGATTGTTTTCTACATCAGCATGTTCGAGAGGCAAATAGAATGAGTAATACTCTTGATTTGATTATCAGTGGTGATTCTTCATACATTAAGAATCTGCAGATAAATGAACCACTAGGTGGCAGTGATCACAGTGTGCTGAAGTGGGATTTACTCAAAGAGGTAACTACCATTAGGGGTAAAGGGAAGGGTTATTGCTTTCGTAAAGGCGACAACGATGGACTGAGACAGTATTTAAATTCTATACGGTGGGACCAACTGATTATGTTACCAACAGCAAATTCAAAATGGGAAGCATTCAAAGAATTTATCTTGGAAGCTAGGCTTTACATACCAACTAAGAAATATTGTTCAAGGTTCAGGCCTAAATGGATGTCAGATGAACTAATAAGACATATGGCAGAGAAGAAAAATGCATGGGATACATACATGGGATACATCCACTTGATATCGATGGATCAACTGTTGATGATCCTGCTCAGGTAGCTAACAAATTGAATGAATATTTTGCATCAACATTCACACATGAGTTATTCAGCGAGGGGAATGCCAGAGGTGTATTCAACTCTGGCAGTAAGCTAGAGAATCTTGTAATAACTGAGAGTAACGTGGGGGAGAAATTGTTGAAGATAAACACAAGAAAGGCACCTGGGGTGGATGGGATCTATCCAGTTATATTAAAGGAGGCAGCAAAGGAAGTAAGCAAACCCTTAGCCATAATTATGAGAGCTTCCATGGACTCGGGGGAGGTACCCATGGACTGGAGATTTGCAAATGTAACCCCAATTCACAAAGGAGGATCAAAGGTTGACACAAGTAATTATAGACCTGTGAGTTTAACTTCTGTTAACGGAAAATTAATGGAGGCACTGGTTAAAGAAGCACTGCAGGATCATCTAGACAAGACTTCAGTTATAGCTTGGACACAGCATGGTTTTGTTAAGGGAAAGTCTTGCCTGACCAATTTGATTGGATGCTATGATGCATTCACAAAGGAAAAGGATGCAGGGAATAATTTTGATACTATATACTTGGATCTTAGAAAGGCTTTTGATACCGTTGCACATGGAAGACTGCTGCACAAATTGGAGCAGTGTGGCATTGGAGGCAAATTGCTGCTATGGATAAAGGGGTGGTTGAGGAGGAGAAGACAGAGAGTGGTAATCAATATACACTGCTCATCGTGGACTAATGTTATTAGTGGAGTCCGTCAGGGTTCAGTATTGGGTCCATTATTGTTTTCTGTATTTATAAATGATATTGATGATGGTATATCAAGCTTAATGTCCAAGTTTGTAGATGATACGAAGGTCAGCAAAGTTGTCAAGGACACTACTGACACTATGCTGCTGCTACAGGATCTGGAAAGGTTGGGCAGATGGGCTGAGAGGTGGCAAATGAAGTTTAACATTGACAAATGTAAAGTACTACATATGGGAAACAGCAACCCCAGAGCAACATATCAACTCTGTAGTACTACACTGATAGTAGTAGAGAATGAAAAGGACCTGGGGGTGATTGTGCAGGCAGATATGAAGTTCTCTGAGCAGTGCAGACGGGCCGCAAGAGTAGCTCATGGTGTATTGTCAATGATATATAGGAATTTTTCTAGCAGGGATAAGGAGGTGATTATTCCCTTGTATAAGGCAATGGTCAGGCCACACCTAGAGTACTGTATACAGGCCTGGAGGTCTCATTTTAAGAAGGATGGAGAGCTTTTGGAACGAGTACAGAGAAGGGCAACAAGATTAGTGAATGGAACAAAGGGGTGCTCTTCCGAAGAAAGGCTTAAGTTTTGCAAATTACAGTGTTTGGAGACTAGGCACCAGCGAGGTGATCTTATAGAGGTGTATAAAGCCTTGAATGGTTTGAGCATGCTCAATGCTGATGGGATTCTTCCTCTTGCTCAGAATATTCACCTGAGAGGTCATAAATTCAAATTGAGGAAAGACAGATGTAGGATAGACGTGCGGAAATTTGCCTTTAGCCAGCGGGTGGTTGGTTGGTGGAACAGACTTCCATCCCCTGTTGTGGAAGTTGATAGCCTAAATAAGTTTAAGGCTCAGCTGGACAGGTATTTCGAACAAACAGAGGGGTGAAGTGGAAGTGGTTATTTTTTATTTACTTTATTTTATTTTATTTTTTTTTTTGGCTGGTGCTGCATAAGCTTGCTTTCTTGCATCAAATGCCTCTACTAATGCTAATGTAAAATTTGCCTTTAACCGTCAGGTAGTTGATTGCTGGAACAAACTTCCAACAGTTGTGGAAGTTGATAATTTAATTATAAAAGAGTTAGCAAAAGCTTAAGATGCCGAAGTTCATGACAAGAAATATGCATTTAGTCAAAGCTTAAGGAACTATTGTTTCATGGTTCATATAACCAAAACAGATTATTGAGGTGAGTGCTGTCTCTTTATTAAGCTTTGACTAAATGCATAATTCTTGTTGATAATTTAATTTAAGGAAGAAGTGGACAAACTTTTGTAGCGAATGGATGGGTGAAATGGGAAGGTTTTTTTTTTTTTTTTGGTTGACTGTATAAGCTTGCTTTCTTGCATCATATGCCTCTACTAATACTAATGATGTCAAAATTTTCCTTTCCTTTCTAAAGCCATTTTTCTGTCCACTCTGAATAACTAAGACTAAAAAATTATTACTGCAATTCAATGGAAGTTGGTTAACTAATTTAAGAACATCTTGTTTTGGAAAATTTCTCAATCAAAAGTAGATGCAAGTTTTGTACTGACATCTACTTTGTAAGATAACAGAATGATATTTCTTTCTTTATTTACTTTTCCACAATTTCGACACACTATTTGAACAGCAAGTGAAACATTTGGGATTAAATTAAACTATTAATTAACTAGGATTGTGTCAAGCTCTGCATTAATCATACAAATTAACATAATTTATTTCTGCAAGATAAAAATGGACTTCTGTAAAATATATTAACCAAATTTTGTAACAAACAGTAAGTTATGGAGAAAAGATTATCATTTAGCAGGGGAACAATATGTGCTTTGTATTTACCAGAACTTTATATAAAATGAGTTTGTATTAGCAAGATTCTACTATATAATCTTGATGCATTAATAATGATGACCATTCAATGAATTGTCTGAATTCAAAGATAACTCCTGCAATAATGAGAGTAAGAAAGAAATATGCACCTGAAAGAATATTATTCTAAACTGTACAATCTCCATTTGTAAGAAATTTAAAAGCATTCGGTAATAAAAAAATAGGGTAGTTAATCGTACTGGTAAAGCACGTCCTGTTTTACACACACACACAAATCCTTGAACCAAAACTAATATTCAAGCATATAACTGATTGGGAGCATCATTTAATTTTTATAAATATATATATATGAACCCCAGGGACTCACATCTGGTGAGTATGGGCTTGGCACACCCAGGGTCCTGAGCTGGATATGACCATTCTTCCATTTCTTGGTGATTTCCTTCTACTTTTTGACACTCACTCTCTCTCTCTCTCTCTCTCTCTCAGGGTAACTCGGGAATTTTTTTTTTTTTTTTTTTTTTTGGCTGGTGCAGCATAAGCTTCAGGCTTCCTTGCACCATGTAGCTAATAATAATAATAAAGGTAAAATAAAATAAAATCCTTTCTTATTATACTAAAACAATTAAGTAATAAAAAGGAAGAATCAACACAATAACAATAATGCTTACCAGCAAATGTTTGCATTTCTGAAGCAATTCTGTTTAATGAGACATTTAGAATATTTCTAAAATAATAACTAAATTCCAACTTGGGAAATACTGTTAGTATTTGTTCACTTGTGCCTGAAGGGCTGCAGGTACTTCTATTTTCACATACAAGTGAGCCTTATTAAAAAAATAAATAAATAAATAAATAAATAAACACCAATTTGACACTCAAAATTTGAAAATTATCAATATTTTAAATAAAATTTTTTGAACAAAATCAATAAATTGTAGAAATTCTAATCACATGGAAAATTAACTTATACACCATTTTTCTTTTCCTTTAATCATCTTCTTGTGTATATTCTTATAATTCTTCATTGTGCTCGTGAAGTTTATATTCTTTATATAACATAAACAATCAAAAACAAGAATATCAATAGCAAATAAACTGACTAATACCGAGTTCATTTGCTATTCAGGTTCTTATAATGAAAATAAACATTTACAGATGTCACTGAATACATCTTTAAATATATATGTATGAGTGGTGGGCTCATGTGAGCCCCATTTAAATTTTTGCAAATTATCCAAGCCCCTTGTTAAAAAAAAATGTTTGATAAAATTTAACGGACTATTTGTAAGTAGGATTTGTAAACAAACCCCTTGTTAAACTGATGCTGAATCAATTTCATTTGTTTATGAATATTTAATATATAAGTTCATTATAATAAGTTGCATTTAATAAGGTGCATTTAGGGCTAGAGCCTCAAGCTGGGAACAAATTTAGACTATGTATATAAAGTGCTTAGCATCATTATGATGCTAAGCACTTTATATACATAGTCATTGCATTTAATTACATTAAATTGCTCAAACAGCAAAACACTACTTTGGTCATTACATTATCTATTATCAAAACTGCAAGTTTCTTTCATAAACAATTCGTTTCTTTCAAGTAAAAGATATTTCTTGGCTAAATGCCTACAAGTATGAAGAAGTTTGTTTATGCATGGGGTAATGCACACACATCATTTCTACTATCAAGGTAGTTTTAATGCATCATTTTAATTATATCTCATATTGTGAATACCTCATTGTGAAGGTATTAGGTGCATTACCCATGCATAAACAAACTCCTTCACACTTTTAGGCATTTAGCCAAGAAATATCTTTTAGAATAAACCATGCAAACCATCAGGCATCTCTCATATTGTGGAGTTATACTTCATAACTGGGTTGTCACTACTGCAACAACAGGGTACCTACTCTATCCACCTACCCACTGAAGAAGGGCCAAAAAACCTTGAAATGGTGTGCCTGGGTGGTGGCATCCACCGACAATAAGTAACAGTATTCTTCTCCATAGGTGAAGCATTACTTATCGAGGTAGTGCAATACCATGGCAACTCATTGTGAAGGTATTCATAATATGAGATCTAATTAAAACGATACATTAAAACTACCTTGGTAGTAGAAATGATATGTGTGCATTACCCATGCATAAACAAACTCCAATTCCTTAAAGTATTTCTGTCTTTTTCATTTTAATATTCCTTTCTTTTTACTAATTTTATCTTATAAAGAGAAGAAATGATAAACAAATACTATTATTTCATAATACCAATTCAATGAAGTAAAGATTCATGAAAAAATTCAATAATTTTTCAATGAATAACTACCTTACTTTTGGTTAAATTTAATTACAATTTAAACTGACTTTCCACACAGTAATATTCTTGGTAAAATTTGTTGTTGTTATTTGGGTTTTAGGAGCATTAGCAACTAAGGCCATATTGCTCCGGGGATATGCGGTGGTCATACCCTGACCTTTCCGCATCCTCCATATTTGATGGTCACGGGCTCGAACCCCGGTCTAATCAAGAAGTGTGTGCTACACACTGCCACTCCTGCCCACCTGGCTATGGAGGCACCGGTAAAACTTGTAAAGTAACAATGTACCTTAGGTACTCAGTCATGTGAAAGAGAACTAAAATGATGAATAAATATATATTTATAAAATAAAACCCTACCACTGCATTTTTCCGAAGACTAGACACAAAAAGATGCAAATTAACAGAAATCCTAAATTTTGTGAAATGTAAACAGTTCATTTTTTATAAAATAATTCAGTCATGAATTATTTTATAAAAAATGTAGTTATGTTTTATGATTTTAGAGTAAAATATAGTACACTGAAAACAGTCATGGACAGTAATTACAGTATCTAGAAAAGAGAAAAAAAGTGTTGCACACATATCCAGTGATGGTGCAGGGAGTGTTTCAAATAAAAACAAACAAGAAAATTAAAATGGCTATCAGGTTAACGTAAATATGAATGTTGAAATTCCACTGATTTTGTTGAAATCTGAGAAAGAATGGTTATAAAAAAATCATATCTGAGTATTAGGCATTCTGTGTATGTTAATGTTTAGTTTGTGTAACAATATAATTAACTTGAAATCAGTCATGTATGGGGGTTCAATTTAACCCAAACAATATTTCAGCAATCTGTGCTTCATCTACACAGCTGAAACTGATTATAGCTGTTTTTGAAAAATGTTTTATTTTAATTCCTGTAGGAAATTACAGAAATTTTTGTGCATCCAATCAATATGGGTGGCCAGTGCAATGTTGAATCAGTTTGGTTGAACATAAGCACTGGGAAAGAAAAATGGGATTAGGAGTGTGCTACAGGCTTAATAACTCAAATACAACAAAAACAATTGTACAGGGGAATAGAGTAAGCTAGTAAATCAGAATATCTTATAACGGGGGATTTTTTTTAACTTTCCAGATTCTGATTGCAACTTGTAGATTGGTCCCACATTCTTACAACACTTTTGTGGATTTGTTGGATGACTGTTTTCTACAGCATCGTGTTGGAGAGAGCAATATTCTTTATCTGATTATCAGCAGTGATTCTTCTTCATGCATTAAGAATCTGCAGATAAAAGAACCATTATGTGGGAGTGATCACAATTTCCTTGATGTGAGATATAATTATTATCAAGGGTAAAGGAAAGTGTTTTGCTTTTGTAAATGAGACTAGAGTGGTCTTAGAGAGTTTTGAAATTCTATACTGTGGAAACAACTAACCACGTTAAAACTACAACTTCTAAATGGGAAGCATTCAGGGGATTAATCACAGAAGGCTGTGATTATTACTACTAGGCTTTTAATACCAACAAAGAAATACTGTTCAAGGCTTAGACCTAAATATATGTTAGATGATCTGATGATACTTGGAAGAGAATAAAAATGCATGGGATGCATAATTATCAGGTGATACTGAAGCCTATGGTAGATATAAATTAGTGTGTAATCAAGTTACAAAGAAGATTAGGCAACCCAAAGCAGATTACAAGAGGTCTCTGGCAAAGAAAGTCAAGAAAAGCAGCAGAGATGTCTTTATTTATGTATAGACTAGAAGGACAAGATTAAATCACATTTTTTCACTTCATATCGAGGGTTTAACTGCTGATCATCCTGCTCAGGATGCTGACAAACTGAATAGGTATATTACACCTACATTCGCACGAGGAATTCTTTAGGGAATTGATGCCAAATGTTTATGAAAATGTAACAGAACTAAATTAATAATTTTGTAATAGCTGCGAGTAAAGTGGAAGAGAATTGACGAAGTTAAATATAAAAAAGGCCCCTGGGATGGATGGAATCTCCCATCCATCCAATAAAATTATAATAAGGAGTCAGCAAAGGAGGTAAGCAAACCTTTAAACATAATTATGTGAGCATCTATGAATTCAGGGGAGGTCCTCTATGGACTGCAGATGTGGAAATGTATCCTCAATTCAAAAAGAAGGAACAAAATGTAACATGGGTAATTACAAACCTGTTAGCTTAACTTCTGTTCCAGGGAAAATAATAGTCACGGGTCAAAGTAGTAATACAGACCGCAGTTATACTTCAAAGGCATGGGTTTGTTAAGGGGAATTCTTGTCTAATTTGATTCAATGCAGTCACGAAGCAACTGGATGCAAAAAATAATTTTGATATCATATACTTGGATTTCAGGAAAACTTTTGATACTGTTACATATAAAATACTGCTGTGCATTGTGGCATTGGAAAAAAGCAAATCAGATCCCTTGTGTGCTAGGTGTGGAAAAGTACTATCTGACCAATTCTGATTGGATACTATGATGTGCTCACAAAGGAAATGGATGCAAAAAATAATTTTGCTATCATATACTAAGGAAAGCTTTTGATACTGTTGCACATGGAAGACTACTCTACAAATTGGAGAAATAAGGCATTAAGAGCAAATTGCTGCTATGGATATAGGGATGGTTGAGCAGGAGAAGACAGAAAGTGGTAATCAATGGATACTGCTCTTCGTGGACTAATGTTATTAGTGGAGTCCTCCAAGGTTCAGTTTTGGATCCATTATTGTTTTCTGTATTTATTAATGATACTGATGAAGATATATCAGGCTTAATGTCTAAGTTTGCAAACGATATGAAGGTTGGCAGGGTTGTTAATGACACTAATGTCAGTACACTGCTGCAACAGTATCTAAAAAAGTTGAGCAGATGGGCTGAGAGGTGGCAACTGAAGTTTAACATTGAAAAATGTAAAGTACTGCTTATGGGTAGCAGTAACTCCAGATATCAACATAACATATCAGCTGTGTGGCACTCAGGATGGTAGAGAATGAAAAGGACCTGGGGGTAATGTGCAGTCGGATACTGAGCAGTGCAGACAGTCTGCAAGAGTAGCTCATAGTATCTTGTCAATGATATACAGGAATTTTTTTTAGCAGGGATAAATAGGTAATTATCCCATTGTATAAGGTAATGGTCAGGCCACAACTTGAGTACTGTATGCAGGTCTGGAGGCCTCATTTTAAGAAGGATGTAGAGCTGTTGAAACGAGTACAGAGAAGGGCAACAAGATTAGTGAATGGAACAAAGGGTTGCTCTTACGAAAGGCTTAAGGAAGAAAGGCTTGTTTTGCAAATTACAGTGTCTGGAGACTAATCACATGCGAGGTGATCTGATTGAGGTATATAAGGCCTTGAATGGTTTGAGCAAGAATACCATCAGCATTTCTCAATGCTGATGGGATTCTTCCTCTTTCTCAGATTAATCGCCTGAGGGGACATAAATTCAAATTGAGAAAAGCAGTTGTGTGGAAGTCTGCCTTTAGCCAACGGATGGTTGATTGCTGGAACAAACTTCCATCTGTTGATGTGGAAGTTGAAAGCTTAAATAAATTCAAGCCAGAACTAGAAAAACATTTGGAGCAAATGGATGGGTGAAATGGCAATTTTAATTTTTTTTTTTTTTTCTGGCTGATGCTGTATAAGCTTGCTTTCTTGCATCATATGCCTCTACTAATGCTAATGATGGTGTGGATAAATGGAACAAGTACATTGCATCTCTCTTTACTGAAGAAAGATTTATGATGCTGAAAAGAGGCTGAATCATATAAAATTAGTGATTTCGAAATTGCAGATAATTGTTTATTAGATAACATTTCAATCATAAAGGCAAGTAAGGCTCCTGGAGTTGATGGCATATACCCAATAATTTTGAAGGAGACCGCCAGGGGGTGTACTGAATCATTGAAGTAAATTATGATGTCATCTTTCAACTCGGGAGAGATTACTTTGAATTGAAGAAGTGTCAGCATATCACCAATACATAAAGGAAGTTCTCTGAGTGAAACCACTATCATCCAAGTTAGTCTGACTTCAGTGGTAGGGAAAATCACAGTGACAATGATTAAGATTGTAATCCGGGACATACAGATAGATATATTCTGAATAACATACATGGTTTTGTTAAGGGAAAACCATGTCTCGAATAGCAAAGCTTAATAAACGGTACTCACCTTAGGTTCCATAGCCAAATATTTCAACAAACATTCGGCCTACCCATGGGTCTAGGAATTTCTGCCCCCTTATCTGAGATTTATTTAGCAACCATAGAAAACCAAATACTACAGCCTTACCCTTCAGGGATTAAACTATACATACAGACGAAATACTTATAATAGGAAATAGAACTACAATTGATAATCTTTTTATTAAATTCAACTCAATACATGATAGACTAAAATACACACTTGAAACAGAAGTTAACAAACAAATCAATTTCCTTAACCTCACAATATACAAAACAGGCACCAAACTGGGAACCAAGATTTTTAGGAAAAATACAAACAAAGGTGAGTACCGTTTATTAAGCTTTGCTATTCAATCTTGAGTCCAATCATATCAGTTCTTTCAGAAATTCTATAACTTTTCTAATTGGGAAAACCATGTCTAACTAACTTAGTAAGATATTGTGACATAGTTACTCATGAACTGGATGTACAGAACAATTTCAACGTAGTTTATTTGGATTTTAGCAAGGCATTAGACTTAGTCCCTCATGAGAGGTTTTGTATAAGCTGCAACCCATTTTGGATTATGGGAAAAAATCTAAGCTGGACTGCTGGGTCTGTGCAAGGCAGAGGGTTGTGATTACTGGATATTGTTCAAATTGGTGTAAAGTCAGAAGTGGGACCCTCCCCAAGGATCAGTTCTTGGACCACTTGTTTCTCGTTTTTTCATAAACGACATCAACAATGGGATAGAAAGCTTGATTTCAAAATTTGCAGATAAAGTAAAGATTGGCAAAGCAGTTAATGACTTGAACAGGCTACAATAATGGTGAGAAAAGTGGCTGCTATGTTTTAATGCAGCAAAATGCAAGGTCTTACACTTGGGGAATAGCAACTCCAAAATAAATTCAACCCCATTTAATTCAAACCCATTTCGTGGGGTTGAATTAAACACAGTACAGATAAAGGTAATTGGGAGTTATAATATGGGCAGATATGAAGTTTTATGAGCAATGTAAACAAGCAGTCAGGAAGCCCATGGAGTCCTATAAATTATTTATTGAACATTATTTTTTAGAGATTTGGAGGTCATAGTCCTACTGTATAAGGCAATTGTAAGACCATTTTGAATACAGAAAGGTCCTCGTTATACACTGCATTAATATATGTCATTTCGCATACATGCCATCGATTAATTAGGGATGGTAAGCTTCATATACATATTATATGTTCGCACTTATGTCATTTGAACAGGAACGTATATTTCCCTTGAATCTTCTCTTTCTCCTTCTGTATTTAAATTCATAACTACATACTGTACATAAAATGTAAAAATAAATACAGTATATATCAAAACATAAGCACAGTAATAAGTATGTATTAAATATTTAACACAACAAACAAATTTTACAAAACTGTACAGCCATTACTGTATACTATACAGTACTGTAATTCATAATTTTAGAGAATATATAATGAAATAAAAATGTAAATAATAAATAAATAGTAAATTCTAGAAAATAAACATCAGAACTTTCTAGAACAATGCGCAGTAGGTCCACGATGTCACACAGAACAGCTTGTGTACCCACAATTTCCAATTCCACTTTGTTTTCGTGAGTGAAGAGGTGCTGTGAATATATATCCAAAAATATTTCACTAATACTTCATCACGAGTGGAAAATATTCAAAAAAGTTGCCTAGTACAGTGAAAAGGCGACATAATTTTAATGTAGATGTTAAAATAGAGGTGATTAAGCAAAGTATAAATGGTGAAAGAGCTGTTGATATTGCTCGGTGTCTTGACTTGCTGCCAACATCAGTGTGTACGATTATCAAAAATGCAGGGGAGATAATGAGCAAAGCACAGTATATAACCCAATATTCTACAATTAAAATTACCAGGCAGAGGAGTAGCATTATGGAAAAAGTGGACAAGTTGCTTTCAACGTGGCTTGAAGATTTCCACAAGCAAAATACTCTGGTAAGTTTTGCTCTTATTCAGGAGAAGGCCTTCTACCTTCATGATTTTGTTAAAAGTGAGGGAAAGTGTTTAGCTTCAGCAAGTGAAACTTTTAGTGCATGTTGTGGCTGGTTTCATAGGTTTCAATCCTGTTTTGAATTTAAAAATGTGAGACTACAAAGTGAGGCAGCAAGTGCAGACACTGAAGGGGCATTTGCACAGACAAGTTTTTAATGTAGATGAATCTGGCCTCTACTGGAAGAGAATGCCATCCAAAACGTACATTTCAATCCATGAAAAAAGTGCTCCAAGGTTTACAGTGTACATTATTGGTGAGGCATGAAATGAAGTGAGTTAGGTGTATGAACAGTGTTTGGAAGAACATTTATCCTGAAGTGGATATGATTTCACTGGTTTTGAAACTTCTGGAGTTCATAGGGAACTGGTGTCTTTGGCAAGGCAAGTTTTTGATAATGTCGAGGAGGAGGATGTTAAAGAGCTGCTTGCATCACATCCACAGCCCTTAACTGATGAAGAATTGCCTGAACTGAACAGGCAGGCATTTGATGAAGACACAGGCCCAACAGAAGAAAACAGCTTAACAACAAAGAATCTTAGCATGTACAGTCAGTCCTCGTATAACACGTGTTTACATTACATGAATTCAATCATACACGATTTATAAATAGGGGAACAATATCTTATATAACAAGAACCGAATTTGCTTATGCACGATTCGCCTTTGTGTTTACAATAAATGGCAGTCGAACGCAGAATCACCCCAACCGAACGCAACATGATAGGAATGAAGAGAAGATTCTGAAAATGTATTTATGTTTCTTATATCAGTGAAGGGGAAACACATTTCACCATAATAACGTAAAAAACAATACAATTCCAGCTATCGGTATTATCGCAAATGCAATTAGATCGAGTTTACTACCAGTTTATAACAGATTCCACTAGCAGAAATGCAACTGGAAATTGTTTTTATTGTTTTATGGTAGTAACCCCTAGAAATGTGCTTTAGTAAAATGTGAAGTGTTATTAGTGTATCTCTGCCTTTACGGTGTTGTTTATTCAGTTGCTACACCCGTGCAGCTTTGTTTATGTGTATCAAGCGTGCCTCCTCATTTTGTAATTTTGCTTTATTCCCTAAAAATGAGTAAAATACTTAAAAGGTATGAAAAGGAAGCATCCTGGTGAAGACACTACAGATTCAGAGAGAAAAAGAAAAGCAATATCGATAAACAGAGGCGGACTGCGTCAAAAATTCTTACCCGGGAAAATTTATAGTGGCCTCATACTATAGTTTATGGCCAAAATCACACCGGCCTCCGGCCCACCGGGGTTTCCCCGATAAGGTTTATGGCCAGTCCACCTCTGTCGATAGAGAAAAAATATGAAATTATGAAATGCTTTGAGCAAAATGAAAGACCATGTGATATTGCACGTGCTACAGACCTAAATAAGGCAACGCCGAGAATTACAAAGAATGCAGAGAAAATAAAAACAACTTTGATAGCAGGAACAACTCAAAGTGTAATTAAAATCCATTAGATTAAGACACAAAGAATTGGAAGAGATGGAACGGCTGTTATCTGTTTGGATAGAAAATCAAACAAAAAACAAGTTTGCTTACAATAGAAGCAAAAGCATTAGCAATATTTTATTACGTAATAGCAATATTTTATTACGTAATTTACTGTGTTTGGTAATGTTTTGGTTACAAATGTGTGTTCAATCTTGGGTGGTCGGCACCTAACCCTATTTTTCCCATAGGGCCTGTTGTTCATATTGCACAATTTTGCATTGCAAGAGGCTTTCTAGGAACACAACTATCGTGCTATACGAGGACTGACTGTATTTAACCTTGCTGATGAATTAACAGGCATTCTGAAGAGTTGTGATCACCTGCCTGATCATTCTGCTAAGGTAACGCAACTCATAAATGACAGATCATCTTGCAATCATGAGATTTATGATGCAAAGGTTCATGGTGGCAAGCAGATGAAGTTAGACTCCTCCTTCGAGAAAAAAAAAAAGTCAGACAACCTCAAAGCTAGTCACAGAAGCAGCAGGAACTTCAGCTACAACTGCAGCAACTTCAGGGGCTGAGGAGGAGCAATTGCAATAGAAAGAACAATAAAAAAATTTTATTTTTATGTTTTATTAATAATTTCACAATGTATTTTCTAATTATTATTTAGCAATTACAATAAATTATACTATATTACAGTTTAGAGTACAATAAAATAAGTATTTCCTAATCATATGCCTATACACTTCCATATAAATTCAAATTTTTTAGTTGATCTGGAATGTATCTCCCACATAATACATTAGTTCAATGGGAAATCAATGTCCGATATATATCAATTCGTTGTAAGTTGTGCTTTTTAGGAACATAACTACAAAGCATATCAAGGACCCCCTGTACTGTGTTCAAGCAAGGAGACTCATTTGAAAGAAGACATTGAGCTTCTTGAAAGGGTCCACTGATGGACAACTCGCATGGTAAGATTGGCAAAGGGGCAACTATATGAGGAAACTCCAATTATGTGGGTTTTGGCAACCAGGCACCTTAGCAGTGACCTGATTGAGGTTTATTAGGCTCTCAAAGGGGTTAATAAAATGAATGAAGGTGGAATTTTTACTGTTATAGAGAATTCCAGAATTAGGGGGCATAAATTCATATTACATTACTGGGGAAAAGGTTTAGACTAGATTGTAGGAAGCTTTTTTTAACCAGTAAGTGGTTCATTGCTAGAACAGGTTACCTTTGCAGGTAGTCAAGGAGGACAGTTTGAATAAATTCAAAGGTCAACTGGATAGTTACATATGTGAGGAGGGAAGCAAATAATTAGTATTTTCTTATCTACTTTTTTTTCTGCCAGTTCAACAAGTGCCTGTGGCTTCCTTGCACTATATGGCTATTACTATAATGATTGTGGGCAGTTACTGCTATGGAAAAAAGGATGGTTGAATGAGAGAATACAGAGTGGTTATCGTTATTAGAGGAGTTCCCCAGGGTTTGGTGCTGGGACCATTGTTGTTTTTGTTGTTTTCTATATGTATTAATGACATTGATGAAGGTATATCAGGATTAATGTCCAAGTTCCAGATGATACAAAAGTTGGCAGTGTGGTTAATGGTGGTATGCTGCTGCAACAGGATCTAGAAAAATTATGGACATGTGGTGAGTAATGGCAACTGAAGTTTAACACTGACAAATTCAAAGTACTGTATATGGATAGCAGTAACCCCCAGAGTGACTTGCCAACTGTGTGGTACTACACTCAGGGTAGTGAAAAATGAAAAAAAACCTAAGGATATTGTGCAGTCAGATATGAAGTTCTCTGAGAAGTGCATACAGACTGCCAGGGCAGCTCATGGGGTTTTGTCAATGATATACAGGACTTTTGCTAGAAGGATAAGGTGGTGATTATCCCATTTATAAGGCAATGGTCAGGAGGCCTCATTTTAGGAAGGATGTAGAGCTGCTGTAACAGGTACAGAGAAGGGCAACAATATGGTGAGTATGGGCTTGGCACACCCAGGGTCCTGAGCTGGTTATCATCATTCTTCTCTTTCTTGGTGATTTCCTTCTATTTCTCTCTCTCTCTCAGGGGTAACTCAGAATTTTTTTTTTTTTTTTTTTTTTGGCTGGTGCAGCAAAAGCCTTAGGCTTACTTACACCATATGGCTAATAATAATAATATTGGTGAGGGGAACAAAGAGGTGCTCTTACCACAAAAGGCTTCAGTTCAAATTGTGCTATGAATTATTGAACATGCCAACCAACACGTGCAAAAAATCATGATTATGTTAAACCTAATTATTTGCACGTGTTGGTTGACATGTTCAGTAATTCATAGCACTCTGTATTTACGGCAGCACTGTCCTTCAATCAGTAATGTTCTCTGGCTTTGTAACATTACTGCATTCTCTGGAATAAAAATGCTGACATGCAAGCTTCATGTTTCACACTCCTGTTGCATCTAATCAAAAAGTTTGTTGAAGCTTGCATCTAATCAAAAGGTTTGTTGAAGCATGCACACTTTTTAAATTTGCATTCACTTTTGATCTAAAGGTCCAAAGAAAATTTAAATTTTCAAAAATTAATTAAAAATATATATAAATATAATACAGAACTTGATTTTTCACAGGTCTGTTCATAAAAGATTGAAACCACAGGTGGCATCAAAAAAATTTAACAATTTTGTATTATTTTTTGTTGATTTTTCAAATATTCATGCACAAACAGGACTTGAAAATTTTCCCGACTAGTTATAAGTTAAGCATTTGTTGAAAATGCCATGCGTTTGTAATAAAAATGAACACAGGTCAGAAAAATTCCTTCTAGAGGGACATGGGTGTCTAATATTATTTTTAGTTTCATTTCTCATACGTGTCACTGTTCAGTTTGAAGTTTGTTAGTTAGATTTCAATGTGGATGTAGTAATTCAGATTACAAGTTTTTGTCAATGTTGTTTGGTCAACAGTTGCTTTACTGTTGTTAGTGGACTTTACATTATGGGCAACTCGCTGTGTAAGTGGAATTCTTATTTTAATTTTTGTCTTCTTGCCATTTTTAGGTGTATTCACACAGTGTGTGTGTGTGTTTGCATTCATTTTTCTGTTTCTATTTTTACTCTTCTTTACAATATATTTAGCCTATTTCTCATAGGTGTAATGAGTGCCAGTTGCTTTGCACTGTACATACTGCCCTCCATTTTCACTTTATTTTATCTACTTTATCTCTCTCTCTTTTGGTGGCATTCTGTTTCATCTGCAATTGAGCACTGATGCTTTCCTGATTCTCTAATTAAAAAAAGCACTTATGCTTTCCTGTCTCTCTAATACATTAGGGCCTCTGTGAAAGCAGTAATGCTTCAGCGGGCTGGCATTTGAGTGAATGTCTGTTATTGTACATTGAGGTAATTTGCACTATGTTTGAAATGTAGTAATATTCACTGCTTTTGTGTCCAGGGCCATCTGATAAGATTGGATACAACAGTTATCTAATATTTGTTTTTTGCTTTGTTTATCCTATACCTATTTTTATTTTGGGGTGGTTTATCAAAACATAATTTGTAATATTTTACACTTTTGGCATTGGCATGGTTAGGTGGTGCTGATCTAAATTTATTATTTATTGGCTTTTAACTTTGGCTATATTTGCCTTATATTTAATATTTTCAAAATTTTTTTGATATATTCTATCCACTCTCCTTCCTTTTCAACTTCGGTCCTTGTTTATTTATTTGTTTCTTCGCTCTTTTTCCATATTGCCTCTATATTAATTTTTGTCTATATATATATATATATATATATATACATACATACACAGTCAAGCTTGGTTATAAAGAGCATGGAAATAACGAGATCATGGCTGTAACGAGCAAAAAGCTATAATGAATTTAATTTACGCATATTCCCATACAATTGCTCAGTGTTATAACGAGCGTACTACACGGATATACTATACCATACAAATTTTTGTAACCATGCAAACATTCTTAATTGGTCGGGTACTCAAAAAAAACCCCAAATTCTTGGAATAGATAAATATAAAAGGGGCAACTTAGCTTTTATGACTACCTGCATCGGATTAGCAGCCGATTTATGATCTTGTCCTTTCGGGAAAAGGGGGCTATACAATAGTGCAATGGCGTTCTGCTTGTCGCATTACCCTATTTACAGATTGTCTTGTATTCACTGAACCATAAATTTATTTCAGGACTTCTAAGAATTTTTGGAATGGGACTTCTCTAAGAACTTTGTATGCAGATCACTTTACTGTCATTTTAAAGTAAAAATCAGTCAGAAATGAACCCTTCTTTCAAAACATGTCTACTAACAAACGAAAGTGTCTCTTGATTTGCAAAAAAGTTGAAATTATTCGTAAGTTGGAACATGGTGCAAAAAATGTTGAAATGTGTAAAAAGTCTTCTTTGTCCACTTCAACAGTATTGACATTGTGGAAGAATAAACATCTTTACGCATCAGCACTGGAAAAGAACATAATCAAAAAAAAAAAAAAAATTAGAAAGTGCAAGGTTAGAAACGTAGATGTAGCATTGCTTCAATGGTTCACTACACAAAGAAGTGCTGTGTTTTCAATAGTCGGTCCAACCTTGAAAGCTCAAGCAGAAAAATTTACTGAACAATTTGGACGTGACGATTTTGTATGTAACAATAGTTGGCTCGATCAATTTAAAAATTCTGTTATTCTCTTAGTTCATTTGTCATCGTGTCTTCAAGCTATGTGTCCTGCCCAAGACCATTTTAGTTCTTTTGTTTTGATAAGAACATCCTTTATTTGAGTTTGCAGCCTAATCCACGTATTTCTCTTCTTATCTAACAGTCTGATTCCCAATATAATTGGTTCCATTTTTCACTGTGTAGTTCTCAGCTTCTCTTCCATTCTTTTGGTGAGTGCCCAAGTTTTACTTACATAAGTCATGGTGGGTAGTATACATTTGGTTCATTATTTTATGTTTCAGACAAATTGGGATATTGCTCCTCAGTATGTGACTATATTTCCTGAATGCTATCCATCCAAAATTTATTCTTCTCTTCACTTCCAGCCATTTATCATTATTACAGCTGATGACTTGTCCCAGATAGGTATATGACTCCACCTTTTCAATTACTGCTCATTCAATCATTATAATCCTTTCTGTGGCATAATTGTTCATCATTACTTTTGTTTTAGCCATATTCATCTTTAGTCCAAAATCCTTACTAACTCTGCATAACTGATTAAGATTTTCCTCTAATTCTTTGAGGTCGTGCCTTATGACCACAATGTCATCTGCAAATCGCATATGGTTTAGGTATTCTCCATTCACATTGACTCCTTTATGCGATCTGTTTAATCTTCTGAACTTCCACAAGGGCAGCAGTAAACAACTTCGGAGATATTGTGTTTCCTTGTCGAACTCCTTTCTCAATATTATTTTTGCTACTGTCTTTGTCTAGTCTAATAACTGAGGAAGCATTCTCAAATATTTTCTTCAAAATCATAATATACGGTGTATCTATGCCTTGTCTTTCCAGTGCCCGAAACATTGCCTTATGCTGTATGGAGTCACATGCCTTTTCATTAGCAATAGTAGAGGCATATGATGCAAGAAAGCAAGTTTATGCAGCATCAGCCAAAAAAAAAAAAAAAAAAGAAACCACTTCCATTTCACCTCACCGTTCGTAAATGCCAGGCATAATGGTGTTTTATATTCATTTGCTTTCTACATTAGCTGTGATATTACTTAAAGGTGATCCATAGTTGAAAATCCTCTCCTAAACACAGATTGCTCTTTTGGTTAATTCTCATCAAGTATTCTTTCTAATCTGTTAGTAATGACCCTTGTGAACAACCTGTAGATGTGGGATGACAAACTAATCGGTCGATAATTTCCGATTTACCTCCTTTCTTATGCAGCAAAATTATGATTGCGTTATTCCACTTCTTAGGCATCACACCTTTTCTAATGTATTTTGTGAAGAGTCTTGCCAGTTTTTGTGCCATGCCTCTTCCTTCCAATTTTAACAACTCTACAGTAACTTCATCTACCCCCCAGAGCGTTCTGATTCTTCATTTTCTTCAATGCATGTTCCACTTCATCGGGAAGGATATTGGGTATGCCACATGTGTTACTAATTTGTGATTAATCTTCCCCACTGCTAGCATCATTCCCTTGCTCCTTGTATAACTCTTTATAGTAGTCTTCTGCTATTTGAATTATGCTTTCTCTGCTATTTATAAACACACCATCGCTATTCTTCAGTTTCGGTATCATGTGTCTTTCTGTTTTACTGTTCAAAGCTGCTGATTTAAGTCCTTTGTTTTCCCTTAATGCTTATTCTACTTTTCTTGTGTTAAATCTTCTTATGTCCTCTCTGAGTCTCTTTCTAATGGCTTTGCATAACTCAGTATACTCAATTTTTTTCTTGTCAGTGTTTTTCTTGCTTTTCATTCGTCATCTTCGGTTCATCACGACAAGTGTTTCTTGACTAATTTTTTCTTCTTTGAATTTCTTTTTTATCTATAGATTTCTTGGGCTTTATCACTTTCAGAAATTTGTAATATTCCTCGTCAATATCTTGGTCCTGAGCAGTCTGCAGAGGCTCAAACTTGTTCTTAAGTTACAGTACATACTGCTTTTTCTCCTCTTCTGTTATCTAAAAGACCTTCGTATTATTTACTCGAGTCAGTTTTTTCCTTTCCTTTCCTATGTCTATATCAAGTGTGCATCTTACCATTCTATGATCACTTCCAACATTTACCTTGTTCAGGAAGGTAACATCATTCACGATATATCTTCTGTTAGTCGATTTCATTAGTTGTTAATCCATTTGGGCTGTTCCATGTCCACTTTCTGTTCATCCTTTTCTTGAAAAAAAGTGTTCACTACTGACAATCCTCGAGATTCTTCAAATTCCACAAGTCTTTCACCTCTTTCATTTCTTTCAACAATTCCAAAATTTCCTACAGTTCCTCTTTCTGCACTGTCTTGTCTCTTTTCAACATTAACATTGAAGTCCCCCATAATGATAGTGTAATGGGTTTTCTGCTCATCTAGAAGACTCAATTTCAGTGCACATTTCTTCAACCTCTTCATCCTCATGGCTCAATGTTGGTGCATAAATCATTAAAACCTTTAGCATGTACCTCTTAGAAATTCTGAATAGCAGTCTTGACACCCTTGGTGATGTACTTTTGAAATCCAAAATGTTGTTTTTTATATCTTTATGGACCAGAAAGCCAACTCCACCTTAGCTCCTTTCACTGTTTCCACTGGTGTACAGCAGATTTCCACTTGATAAACTTATAACATTAGTCCAAGATGAGCAGTGTCCATTGATTACCACTCTCTGTCTTCTCCCCCCTCAACCACACCTTTATCCATAGCAGCAATTTGCCTCCAATGCCACTGCTCCAATTTGTGCAGCAGTATCAAAAGCCTTTCTAAGATCCAAGTATATAATATCAAAGTTAAGCCCTGCATCCAGCTCTTTTGTGACTGCATCATTGTATCCAATCAAATTGGGCAGGCAAGACTTCCCCTTAAAAAAACCATGCTGTGTCCAAGCTATAACTGACGTCTTGTCTAGATGATCCTGCAGTGCTTCTTTAACCAGTGCCTCCATTAATTTTCCTGGAACAGAAGTTAAACTCCCAGGTCTATAATTACTTGTGTCAGCCTTTGATCCTCCTTTTTGAATTGGGGTCACATTTGCACATCTCCAGTCTATGGGTACCCCCCACCTAAGTCCAAGGAAACTCTCATAATTATGGCTAAGGGTTTGCTTACTTACTTTGCTGCCTCCTTTAATATAACTGGATAGATCCCATCCACCCCAGGTGCCTTTCTTGTGTTTATCTTACAATTTCTCCTCCACTTTACTCTCAGTTATTACAAGATTATCTAGCTTACTGCCAGAGCTGAATACACCTCTGGCATTCCCCTCGCCTCATGTGTGAATGTCGATGCAAAATATTCATTTAGTTTGTTAACTAAATGCTTTGAGCAATACCTCAAATTCATCAAATTTATTTACCAAACTCCTAACATTGGTGTACACTCAAGTATACATGCACCTGTTCCTATTCTTAGCTACCCTAACACAGCCCATGTGTTTACTTGTACCGCAATGACTCCCAGCAGTCTCTGAAATATCCTGCATCTTGTTTTCCAGGCTTCTGCTCATTCCATTAGAAGCAGTGCAAGAATCACTTTCACCTCTGCCAGTGGCTGCTGTTAATCTATTAGTCCTTGTATCCCCCCCCAAGCTAGCAGTTTTCCGACCCACCTAACACTGCCTTGATAGCATCAGCAAATATTCTTGCACCCTTTCTATTTAAGTGTATCCCATCCCTGTAGAAGTACTCTTAACAAGTACAGACCAGGCAGAAAAAAATTCTACCCCTTGAGCCTTGCACAATCTTTCCAGGGCCGAATTGATCAACAAGGCTCTCATCATATACTCCCTCCTATCGTGTCTGGGCAGAATTGCAGACACTTTCAAATTCAACCCTAATTCACGGTTTTTTTTTTCAACAGTGACCTGTACTTGTTAAGTAATTCTGCCGGTTTCCTACTCTTAATATCATTTGTGTCAACGTGTACAACTATATCACCTTTTGTGCCCTTAAAAGATGATATCCGGTGTACAACGTCATCAACTTTTGCTCCTGGCAGACACAGCCTGGTACTGCTCCACCTATCCTTTTTATAAAGCATGTTTCCCGTTTCCCTGACATAGAGTCACCAACAACTACTAATTTCATATGGGTTTAGGTAATTAACTATATAATATCGTTGTAGATACACCATAGTTTACCCATTAATTACCTAAACCCATGTGAAATTATGCCTTGTGCATTTCATCTTCAAATACATTATTATTCGTTCACCTTTTGGTATCACTCATACTGTGGAAATAACTTTGAATTGGGATGGCATGTTGCATTACCAGGGTATCTGCCAGCCCACCGATGATGAAGCCAACTAGCTTTGAAACAGGCTGTCTGGCCAGTGGTATCCACTGAAAATAAATAACAGTTGCCTTCTCCACTAGAGAAACGTTATTTATTCGAAGTAGTGCATTACTTGCTATCTCATTGCGAAGGTACCCACAATATGAGATACAATTAAAATGATGCCGTTACACTAGAAAATTAAATTTTATAGGTAAACTATGGTGTATCTATACCGATATTATATACAGCTAGGCCTCACATAAAGCGAGTTCGATTAATGCGATATTCAGTTAACGCTATTTGAAAAATGATACCACTTTTCACTTTACACAAGGCAAATTTCCAGTTAACGCAATGTTTTTTTTTTTTATGCGAAAGTTGAAAAAGATTTGAATCGCGTGTTAAGCTTACCGCGAGTCGTACAGTCAATAAACAAACGTTTGCCTGCTGCCCACCTCAGTGTGTTCCATCAACCATCGGAAGAAGACGTGTTTGTCTCCTGCTAATAAAGTCAATGCAGACTTGCATTTAAAAATTCAAAATTTTAAATGATCCAGATGAAAATGTTACCGTGAAGGAGATAACGGTAAAAGAATTAAATGAAATCTTTCGTATCGCATAGAACCTCAAACAAAAGGTTTGATGTTCTCTGCAATATTTATTTCGCCAGGGCCCAGAGAAGATTGTTGTCGGCTATCGGAAATTGATTGATGAAAAGAGAAAGTCAACACTGTTCAAATATTTCCGCAACAGTAATTTCTTCATTGTGTATTTTATGTCAGAGGTTCCCAAAGTTTCTTGGTTCACGGCGCCTTTAATGTCTCAGTAATTTTTTAAGGTGCACCTAGACCAAAAGAAATACCTAACAGTTTCGTTTACTAGTTAGGTCCAAACAACTTAATAAGAAATGCTGAAACTGTTAACTACCTTAAGCTAGTAGTTCGCGCGGTGTCCGACAGATGTCAAGTATCGCTGTGTTTCCCTCGAAAATTTAAAATATTCCGCGGCGCACAGTTTGGGAACCGCTGTTTTATGCAATAAACATTTAATTCCATAATTATTTTCATTATCTTTTACATTATATACAGTTAAAAAGTTATTTAAAAGGTATTTTTAAAATTCTTTATGGAGATTCCAGAAGGTCAAGGACCAATTATAATTTTTCCTATTGGTTATTATATTCGATTAACGCGTTTCAGCTTTGCACGATGCACTCGCGGGACGAATTAATCACGTTAATCGAGGCCCGCCTGTAGTCGATGGTTTCTGTACAAGCTGTAACTTGTACGGTTTCATTCATATACACAACATAACATATTACACACTATTGACCTTGACATATTATGCTCACGATTAGCACGCTATATGGATTGATTTCCCTTGGCTTTGTGTAAAACATCCTCAAAAACAATCACCACTGTGACCTCACTGACTTGGCCACCAATATGCCAAGGTGATTATACAAACAGGCATCCTTTATTTATTTCCCAAACCATTCAGAATTATTGGTCTACTCAATAGCTTCATTTTAAACTGCTTCAACATTTATGCATAAGAACAAATCCAGAATGCAGTTCGTGGAATGAAAGTATGCTTTGCCTTCTCAGGATCTGGTAAATTCCATCATGATAACAGTTTTGCAATTATGCTGCTCTCTACTGCAGAGAACACTTTTTTGGTTGGTATATGAAAACAAAGATATGTTTATCGCCTAGAATGATTTTAGATTATTTGTGGAAAATCTTCATGGGTTACTGGGTCAAAATTATCTATGGAGTCCATTGGTAAGGTTTATTTATTATATATTTTTTTGAAGAAATGTATTATAACTCTTTTCCCGCATGTTTTTTTTTTTTTTTTTGCATGTATGTACATACCACAAACTGAATCCTGTATACATACACATACTTGCTACAGCACTTTTTTTTTTAATTCTGGAAACAGCATCTCTCAATTTGGTAATTTTATTGCCTTGCTGAGTGATGCACAACAGTGAAAATGCATCAGGCAGGCCAAATAACTTTGTAAGCATTCCTTACCAGCAGTGAACATATTAATGACATACCGCACTATCAGCTCCATGAATAATCCATGGCCATCACAAGTTTAATTAGCATTAGTGTAATGACCATGACCTTCACTTGTCTTCATTGCAAATGCCCATTGACCAATGAAAATGCATGTGTTAAATTACACTACCAAACATGCTTTTTACCTCCAGCAAACCAATGGTTGCTTCTGGTCAAGTTTTATGTATAGAATTTAAAATCGATCATAAAAATTTCCTATAATGTCTCAGTTTTAAGATGTAGATAGAAAACTGGATTCTGTACAAAGATATCATTACTGTTTGAAATACAATTTTTAAACTTATTAACTTTTGGTTGGTTTTGTTTATTGGGCTAAAAGTTAAGCAAGTACATCATTATATAGTATATTTTGATATTGATGCACTTTTCCAGACAAGTCAGTATTTTTATTAAATTTATTACACCATTCAACTGTTCAATATATAGTGTATGATAAATTACACTACAAGAATTCACTTTCTGTTCAAATTTACCAATCGCTTTTATTGTTGTTAGGTTAATGCATTGTTAAAATGGAGAAGACAAAGCACAGAACTTGCATCAATCACCCAGACAGCTTCTGCTGTTTGTGGACACTTAAACCCAAAAACTCAGAGGAAGAAAATATACAATGTCACAAAAGTTGCATATTCATTGTACTTTGGCTGCAAGATCGGTGACTAAGAAAAAAATTGGGCTCCACATATCTGTTGTATTACTTGTACAACGAACTTAAGTCTGTGGTTATATGGCAAGCTGAGAGCATTACCTTTTGCCATCCCTATGGTGTGGCGTGAGCCCAAGAATCATTTCGACGACTGCTATTTCTGCATGACAAAAATAAAAGGTATTTCCAAAAAGAGCAAGCTCTGCATCAAATATCCCATCAGCAATTAGGCCAGTGCCACACGGTAAAGAACTGCCAGTACCTGTGCCACCAAAATCTTGGGGTACTGGAAGTAGTGATGAAAGTACAGAAGAAATTGTTTTACCAGATGTCACGGAACCATGTACTTCACATGATTTGGACTACAAGCAAGAAAAAGAAAAGGCTCCACACTACACTGAACAAGAAGAATTAAGCGACTTGATCAGAGACTTGGGCTTACCCAAAGAGAAGGCTGAATTACTCGGATCCAGACTACAACAGTGGAACTTACTCACCAAAGGTACAAACAAACATTACAATATACTGTAAGCGAAATGAAGGGTTTTCACAAGATATTTTGCAATGGAAAACAACATGTGTGTCTGCAAAGATGTCGTTGGTCTTATGCACGAACTGAACATTGATCACAATACCTCCGAATGGTGTTTGTTCACTGATACGTCAAAGCTAAGTTTGAAAGCAGTATTACTTTATCATCAATTCCTCTTACGATATTATTCCTCTTACGAAAGAAACTTACGATATTGTGTCCCAGATTCTTGCTGCTATACATTACAATAACTATGGTTGGAATATCCGCGATCTCAAAGTGACTGGACTGCCTGTTGGGTCGCAAGGTACTGTTGTTTCCTGTGTTTGTGGGATAGTCATGCAACAGCAAACACTACGTCATACAACACTGGGACAAGAGAGATGAATATATTCCTGGCAAAAGCAATGTGTTCCGTTGGTTGATCTACAAAAGGTTTTTCTTCCCCCTTTACACATCAAGCTTGGACTGATTAAGAATTTCACTAAGGCACTGGATAAAGAAAGCAGAGGATTTGCATATTTATTGAAAATGTTTCCAAATTTATCTCATGCAAAGCTGAAGGAAAGAAATTTTCATAGGTCCTCAAATAAGAAAGCTCCTAAAAGATGAAGAATTTCAAAGAAATCTGAATGATGTTGAACTGGCTACAGGGGCGTATTCAGGGGTGGGCAGAAGGGACATATGCTGCCCAACCAAAAATTTTAAATTATAGAAAAATAATGCAGGAGGCATTCTAAAAAAATAACTCAAAAGCATGGTCGCCATGCCCCCCTTATGATATTACATGGACCTGGTCGCCATGCACCCCTCTTACGATGATCTCCATGCAGCCAGTCAGTGGCATATCCACTGACTGGCTGCATTGAGATCTTTCAAAGCTGTGATACATGGATTCCTTGGAAAGAGAAAAGAAGAGAACTATGAGCAACTGGTGACAAACTTGCTGAAATGTTACAAGAACATGGGGTGCGAATGTCATTGAAAATGCATTTCCTTCATTCCCATCTGGATTTCTTTCCTGAAAACTTAGCAGATGTCAGTGATGAACAAGGAGAGCGCTTCCACCAGGACGTATCTGTAATGAAAAACGATACCAAGGTCGCTGGAACTCTGCCATGATGGGAGATTACTGTTGTTAAACGGAAAAGCAATCTGGAGTATAAAACGAATTCATTGAGTAGAAAACATGTCTAAGTAACCTATATTGTGTGTAACAATTACAACCAAGTATGCTGATATTGTATAAAAACAAGGAATTAAAAAAAAATGAGTATATCTTTTGATGTAGATGTGACAACAGTAAAAGATTGATATTTTCATAATAAGGACATTAACCAACTTTTGTTCCAGAGGTATGATGAAAAAAAAAATTTGTTGGGTAGTGTTATCCTTGAATGTCTCTCTCAGTAGGATAAACTATTAAAATGTCCTGTTTGCAGAGGTTATCTAGCATGTAATTTGTAATACTTCTAGCCAGTACCCAAACATGAGTTGTGGTTTCACTGTATCATTTTTATTATAATATTTAAATTAAATTTAAGGTTGATCAATAAACTAATATATTTTTTTAATGGATGCCACAGGAAATGAGCAAGAAAAACCAACAGATATGAAACCTGGAAATAAAGAAATGGTAGACTTTTATATGAAGCTAACAAAGGTTCCCCAGGATTCTGTGTGAGAAAACATTTGAAACACTTTAGTTTGCTGAAGCTATGAATATCAGGCTCAAGTTTTTGCTGCTAATCTTCCAGCACAACAATAGTGGCCTCAAGTTTTGTCAACCTAATAAGGGTTGGAATGAACCAAAAAAAAACAGGTACTGAGAAAAAGTCTGGAGGGCCTCAGCCTCTTCTTGTAAATCACCATCAGTATGCTTACTCCAAGGTAACCAAGTGGTCAGGAGAGGGAGTGCAGTAGCACACGCTCTTTGAGTAGACTGGGGTTGAAGCCTCTGACTGCTAAATATGGTCAATCTGCCAACCCACACTGGACCAGTGTAACACATTATGGTCCATTTCCTCAACTTAAATTGTTGAGGAGGCTTCCATCCTGCAGTGGATTGATAATGGCTGCAGTTTACTTTTCTTTTTCTTTATGTTTGCTCACAGATCTAAACACATGCTTTATTTTCTCTGAGGCTATTTCTTTAGCTTAATAAAGGAGAAAATCTGCCACATGGCTGCTGCAATTAATGAGGTTACGCCATATCCAAAAATTTGGATATGGCGTAACCCCCCCCCACCTTTTCTTACTACTCTAATACATCATGAATCATCAAACTAATTGAGTAAACATCTGTGAAATGATCTAACCTCCCAAACGCTAACTGGTTAATTTCAAAATTTTTATGTGGTCTCAGTTTAATCTCAATGATGTCCATTTCCACTTACAGTCTACCAAACCCATGTACTTTTTCTGACAGAATCCCAATTATTCACTGCATAATTGCTTTCACTTCAGACGTGGTACTTGTGCATACATCTGCTCTGGTATTACCTGTCAGAGACTTAGTAATGTGAAATCTCTTAATTTCAAATTTCTCTGACTTAAAAACCCTCTACCACATTCTATGAAAACCCCAGGGGCTCACATCTGGTGAGTATGGGCTTGGCACACCTAGGGTCCTGAGCTGGATATCATCATTCTTCTCTTTCTTGGTGATTCCCTTCTACTTTTGACTCTCTCTCTCTCTCAGGGTAACTCGGGAATTTATTTTGGCTGGTGCAGCATAAGCCTCAGGCTTCCTTGCACCATTTAGCTAATAATAATAATATAAAAATCTTTTGTTGCCTCCATCCTTTCCCCAATTCCACTAATCACTTGGACCTCTTGGAATTCCTTTCTTTGAAATTTAACTTTCTCCAGTCCAACTTTCCTAACAGTGAGATACTTTTCCTTGGTGATTTTAATATTCACAACTCCAGTGGTACGCCCCTGGACTTTTTACAATATTTAAATTGACATGTCATGGCTTCCTAAAGGTCAAACTAACCTCCTTGTGACTAACTGATGACCCAAACTGCACCTGTGGTGAGAGTGAAGACTGAGCACACATTCTTTATGAATGTATAATTTATGACATCCCCAAAACACAGCTAGCACAAATTGGCTCCCTTCCCAGGGGAGAACAACTATTCATCATAGAAGAGGAAAATTATAAAGCCTTTACAACCTTCACACAGGACTAATCAAATGGAAGTACTGGATGTGAATAATCAACAAGCTGTAATTAATGTGGAAGGGCATGACATAGGAAATATGTGTTACATCTGTGAGTATTGCAATGCAAGATATTGGGGACATGAGTTAAACACATCGAATAAATACACTAAATGCTGTCATGATGGAAAAGTTTCACTTGACCTACTGTCTGAGACACCTACTCTATTATGAGAGCTGCTTACAGGGGATACAAGTGAAGCAAATAACTACAGAGAACATATACAAGAGTACAACTCAGCAATGCCGTTTGCATCAATGGGCACAGAAATTAAATCACTGCCTGGAAATGGTCCATACTGTTTTAGAATACACGGCCATATTTACCATTTGGTCTGACTGCTATATCCACACAAGCAAATCCAAACGTGCAAAATGGAGGTTGCTGCAATATTTGTTGGAGAAGACGGGGAACCACCTGCAAATAGAGACATATGCATATATCCAACAGGTGACTGCTGCAGAATTATATCACCGCTAAACAAGAATGGTGAAGACTGAAAGATCAAGATTAAACTATTTACGCCATAATCAGAAAGATGGGTTGTTATAATGGGGACAACTAGTAGTATATAAAATTGTTACCAGCAGGCTTCCAAGCGGTGGTCACATATGTACCGTTGACCCATAAGGGGCCCTTACCTGCTCATGGGATTAATCCATCACCAGTATCCTGACCTGCCTGTTCCCTGAGGACAACCAACAGACATATGAAATACAACTCATTTGTGAGGAAAATAACAGATATGATAATGATCTGACTCGAACCTCCATTTCTACCACAGGAACTTGCTACTGCACTAAACAGAACAAAGCCCAACAGAACTCCTGGTCATGATCTTCTTGAGGCAGAAGTAATCAAAAAATTCCATGAACAACATTCTAAACACCTCCTGGCTCTCTATAATAACTGCCTTGCTAAATCTGTTTACCTCTGTCTGGAAGCAGGCTTGTCTTTGGCTAATACTGAAAAACCAAACAAACCACCAACACTGCCAAGCTCATATAGCCCTATTGCCCTCCTCCTAGTCATGGGTAAAATCCTGGAACAACTTCTATACAACAGAGTAATCAAATAGTACAACCCTGATAAACTTCAATCCCCACACCAACATAGCTTTAAACAAGGAATTTGCACCGAGAATGTGATAGTCTCTTTAACCATAGCTCCTACCACCACTGAATAGAAATACCAGCTAGCAGTTTCCATTGACTTCGCAGGTGCCTTTTACGCTCTATTGTGGCCTAGTATCATGAGGTGTCTGAACTTGCTAATCTGCAAAAAAAACTCTACTCTTACCTTCAGAACTACCTCTTGGGGTAGTTCTGAAGACAAGGGACAGGCCCCTTGGGAGCAACATCTGCATAATGTCCAGAATGCTCACAGAGAATGCTCCCGAACAGTATCCAGATCCTGGCCCCCCCCAAGGGGTGTGTCCTAGGGCCCACATTCTGGTCGATAGTGCTCGACGAGCTGCTAAACACCAACATCAAATATTAATATCTATTGGCTTTTGCAGATGATCTCATTCTCATCATGGAAGCAAACTCACAGACCAACTGGAAAGCTGTACAAATATGGCCCTACAAACCATCTATAACTGGACCACCACATGCAAACTTCGCATCTCACCAGAGAAGACCCAAGTAATTCTCATTAAAGGCAACCTCAGTACTACAAGACACCCAACCATAAAGTTAAATAACTCTCCTGTGAATACAGTAACAAAAATCAAGTATCTTGGAATCATAATCGACAGCAAGCTCTACTTTATCCCACATCACCAACACCTTGTGGACAAAATCAGAAAGTATACCAACATCATTTTGAGGATCACCATATGTGACTGGGGTTTGAAACGCAGGACCCTTGCTATAATATATAAAGTGGTCTTTCTACTGGTGGTTTGTAATGGTGCAGGCACCTGGTTTCACAGGATTATCATCTAGTGATTTAGAAGAAAATTTAATACCATCCAACCACATCCTTCTCACCATAACCAGAGCTTACTGCACTGTTAGCACACTGGCACTCCAAGTCCTTGCAGGTGCACTACCTCTCTACACTTAGAGGTGGCTGCAAGGGGACTCCATTACCATCTCAGGAAAGCACTTCCAGCAACCATAATCGGCTACACTATCAACTTAACTAATAACACAGAACAGGAAAAAAGAAATATAATGAACCACCTAGTCCAAATATAGCAGCAGGATTGGAATACCTGAGCTAAAGGAAGAACTACGTTCAAATCTATTCCCAGTGTATCTATCACCTACACCACCCTCTTCCATGGTACTCACCTGGACTCCACCTAACATACCTTCTAACTGGACATGGGCCCTTCAATACTAAGCTCACTAAGTATATCTGTCAGGTATAACTAGGTATATCTGACAACCCTCTCTGCCACTGTAGAGTTGAAAATTGGGAATACTTACTCTACAACTGTCACCTTTATCATCCACTGAGAAGATGCATGCTAGCACTACTGTCCCTCCCACACGGTGAAGAATTCCTCTTTCTCACTGAAGAGGAACACTAAAGCAACTGACTGTATTTGCTCAGGCTGCATTTAACATCAGAAAGAACTACCAACTACAGTTTCACCCACCATAAATAGCTCAAGGGATAAAATTACCAACTGAACCTCAAGCAAAATTGTGTTGTCACGTGCCAATTTGCAACCCTACTTTGCTGGAACCTTAGCTCAGCAATACTTTCATATTTTACTTCCCCCTGGCCCTGAGTGAGCTCCCAGGGCTGGGGGTTTCCAGCTCTTCTCCCTCCTGCCTCTTTCATCTGAAGGACACCTTCCTTCACCGTCCTTCCAGCTTCCTCCCAACTTGCTCTGTCCACCCCTCTCACACTTCTTTTTTTTGGGGTCTCCATCCAGGAAACTAAGACATCCTGAAGGACACAAGCCAGAGAATAATGATGGGCCTGGCTACCTCCTAGCAGTGTACAGCAACGTGGGGTCCCACCAGGGGCCTTGCAACCTTGCAAACAAAACACTTTTCTGGCTTTTACAGTGGTACTGTATTACTTCACAAGAGTACTTATGGAACACTTATGGTGCAGATGCAGGAAACCACTGGTGGCACCTGACCCAAACACTATGCCCCACAAGATGCCCAGAATACTTTGCAGGCTGCAGAGGGGGAGGCTGGAACACCACCAAACCCCTGTATCACCTAATACAAGATTACCACAAGGATAGACAGGTGTCAATCCGAACCAGATACCAGTGCATCGCCAGAAGTGTGACAAAAGGATGTCCTACACCCCTCCCCCAAAGATTCAATTCTGGGTCACTCTTTTTGGAACCTGGTACTGGATGAATTTCTGGGGAAGCATATTGGCCCAAATCACAAAGTCACCTTTGCAGATGACCTTGTCCTGATTGTTAAGGGCTACACCCAGGCTGATCTCGAACAGCATGTAAACCTAACTGTAAACACCTTCCAGCATTGGGCAAATACTCATAAACTATCTATATATAAAATCCAAAATAAAATCAATTCTGTTAAAAGGTCTGTGACATTTCTGCCTAATCTGTGACAGCTCCCCCTACCTAGACAACTATCTACACCTTAATGTGACAGTACCCAAATATGTTAAAAGGTAATTTAAATATAAACAGGCCCTCACAAATTAAAAGTGCAGGAAAAACAATAGCCCTTGTAACTGAAATGAAATATCTTGGCATAATCTTTGATAACAAGTTAACTTTCCACCTATATCTGATGCACTTAACAAAAAAAGCAAGACACTATGCTGGAATGATGGCTAGGATGAGCTGCACTGCTTAGGGCTTGAAGAAGAAGACTCTTGCTCTTAATTATTACCTATGACACAGGCATATGGTTTTACATAGACACCATAAACCAAAATAAGAAGAAATTAGACTATCCATAGAATCATCTTACTAACCACTACAATGCCATGCTGCATCTTGCTCTTAATTATTACCTATAGCACAGGCATATGGTTTTATGGAGCCATCATAAACCAAAATAAAAAGAAATTAGACTATCCATAGAATCATCTTACTAACCACCACAATGCCATGCTGCATGGTCAGTACACTTGCTCTGCAGGTTCTGGCAGGCACATTGCCCCAGACGTGTAAGTCATAAGAAAGCACCTCAACTATAGAATAAAGAGGCAAATCTCAACCAACATCTTGTGGATAACACTTGATCTTGAAACAGATAGCAGGAAAGGAAGAAAATCTTCTCTTTGCTTTACTAGCAATAGCAGAATATATGGGAGGAGACATCAAAAGGGCAAGTCACTAGGAAGTTCCTGCCTCAGGTAACCCTAGTCCCCCCGCTAAAACCCACCTTCCTGGTTTGCCCCAGGAATCTATGCCACATTTTTTGCTGACAGGGCATGGCTCACAGAATGCAAAGTTGCACCAACTGGATCTAACCCAGAATCCAAAATGTACCTGTAGAGCTGATGAGGATTGAGTCCCATGTCTTTTATGACTGCCCCAATTACCATCCCCACAGATCTGTAACCATGATTACACTGATAAACTATTAAGTTTAATAGTTTTTTAAACTTAATAGACTTAATAGTTTATTAAACTTAATAGACTTAATAGTTTATTAAACTTAATAAACTATTAAGTCTATAATCTTAAATTTATAATTTACATTATATGTACAACTGTTTTCATAAATAATTTTATTTAGAAATTTATTTAGAAAATTTTAGAATATATTAAATAAAATTTATATTTAGAATATTTATAAATATAAGTTTTATTTAGAATATTTATATGTGCTTTAAATTTACGTATGTTTTTTTTTTTTTGGTAGTTGTTGGCACATAGGCTTCTGTGGCCATAATGCACCTCCCAAGGTTTTTGCAGTACATTGATCCAAGCCCAAGGCGGGAATCAAAACCGCGACCTTTGGGTTGCCAGGCAGGCACTTTACCCACACGGCTAGCCCGGTAGGCCGTTTTTTACGTATGTATCATTACCATAATATACGGGTATGAATAAGCATTGGTGGATAGGTATAACTGTGCATATATGAATGTATGTGGGGGGGACATAAAATGTGAGCCATCCTATTCAGGGTACTGTACTGAATAGGATGGCTATTCAGAATAGTAGTGTAGTAGTAGCAGTGGCATGTGATGCAAGAAAGCAAGTGTATGAGCTTATGCAGCATCAGCCAAAAAAAAAAAAATCACACCATTCCCTCCAAATGCCTGTCCAGTTCCTCCTTAAATTTATTCAACCTATCAACTTCCACAACGACAGATGGAAGTTTGTTCCAGCAATTAACCATCCGCTGGCTAAAGGCAAATTTCCACACATCTATTCTACATCTGTCTTTTCTTAATTTGAATTTATGGCCCCTTAGGTTCGTAAACTGAACAAGTGGAAGGATCCCATCGAATTCAGCTTGCTCAACCCATTCAAGGATGGCTATTCAGTACAGTACCCTGCTGTAAATGGTGACTGAATGGGAATGTCCTATAAGTGTTAAATGCTGCACCTTGAATGTGTATATAATATATATAAAAAAATTTTGCTGCTATCACAGGTTAAGTTCTGTAAATATGAGTGAATGCCAAGGTCACCTGTGCAAACTATATGGTGACCGAGGGAAAGTTTGTGACTAGTTTGAAGAAAAAAAAAGGGGTGGTCTACATGGCTGTTTTATTTAGGAGGCACCCGTGTCCTGTCTCTGAATGATGATGAATTTCTGATGGTGAATGGTTGGGCAAGAGTTGTGTTATATGCTTTTTCAGTCTGCCCCTAAAATTTATGTCATTAAAAAAAAAAATGTAAATATGACAGGGATGCAGTTGGACTGAGTGCATGAAGAGGTCATGTTGTTCTAGCAGCCTCCCCCAAATTAGATTGCAGTGGGGGAAGTTCCCCCAGGTAACCTAGTAGGGAAGCCCCCTGCTTTGCTGATACCAAGCCACCATTAGGGAATGACATGGGATAAGCTAGCTGTTGTTGTTGTTGTTGTTGTTGTGTTTAACGACACATAGGCTGCTAGGGCCATATTGTGTCTTTCTAATAGTGAATATAACTATATTTTATGGTATATTCCTATACGATTTAGGAAAATAAATAGTTCTTTTTCATTAGA